>NW_027331257.1:0-100000 GCF_022965805.1 Primulina eburnea
AAGAAAATGTACGACATTCAGACCAAGAAAGTAAACACCCTTATCAGGTGAAAAAACCATTCTATAAGCCATGGTTCTATAGACATATTTTTTCTGTCATCGGTTACAGTGTGCTAATCTTAGGGTTTGCTTGGTTTTTTTTCCCATTTTTTTCGAGGTTTGTTTTGGGAAAATGATTTTCCGAAAATGTATTGGGGAATGAAGTTCATGTTTGGTTTTTCATTTTTAGAAAGAGTCCAAATTTACTGCAGTGGCTAAACCATAAGATTTGATAACTGGGTATTATCAGGGACGAATGAAAATTATAGTAATTTGTGATGATAAAATAATGAAAATGACGTAGAAATGCAGTTTTTTCCCATTTTGTTTTTGAAGGTTAGAAAATGATGCCTTTTGAATGCAAAACCAATCATGTTTCCAAGTGCTAAATATACGATTGACCTTTTCACTTATACTATTTAATGTTCTGGATTTTTTACAAATAATTCTATGTCCTGTTCTTTAGGGGTGCAGGTGAAGTATAGACTTGAGTTAGCGCTAGTAGATTGAGCACTAATTTAAAAGGCTTAGATGCGTTTTTTTTGTCAATAAACAGTCGAGACTCGACTGATAATTGAGCTTGTCGAGCTCCAGCTCAAGTTACTCCAGCCAATCTTGAGCTAGAAAATGTCTCCGATCAAAGCTCAGGCAATTAAATTTTCTCCGGACTCGAGATTGAGTGTGCTACTCAAACTTGACACCGAAATTAGGGAAAACACCTGACTTCCATCTAACTTTGTTTTTTGCAAATTAAATGTATGATCTTTGCTATGCCAACTGACCAGATTTCCTTGCCCTTATGTATTTTATCCCTTACAGGCCGGATGGAACCAAGAAGGCCTATGTTAGGCTGACTCCCGACTATGATGCTTTGGACGTCGCCAACAAAATCGGGATTATCTAAACAAGCGTCATTCCATTTTTGCGTCTTTATGCTTTTTCCCTACTTGTTGAACCCAAAGCATTATGAATTTATGCAAAACCAAGTATTGCTTCATTTTGTACGAGTATCATAGATGGTGATTATACATTTCATTAGTTTGTCTCGTCGGTTGTTGCTTTATTTTCTGTGTAGTTGTTACGAAGTTGCATCAGTTGAGAATCACTGAATCATTACATCAGTGAATAATCACATCTCCAAATCTATGCTGACCCAGCCTTTTGTTTCGTGCATAAACTAAATTGCCAATTCTGGACGAATATGCACCAAACAACTAAAATAATGTCCAAAAATGAGAACATATGTAGAGTATGTTTGTATGAAACATAATCCGATCCATTACCGAAGAAGAAAAGTTACATATATATATATATATATATATATATATATATATTACATACACCAGATAATCGAGTGCAGCAGAACAGACTTTATCAAAACAAGAACCCCGTCATTCCCCAATCGATAATAAGATGGTGGATAAAGACAAACCGCTAGAGACGTGTTCTACAGTGACTTTAGTTTTACAGTAATTGTGGGTTGTAGACTTGTTATACAGTAACATGTATCATATTCATTTGACTTTTAGTTCTACAGTTACCTGTTTATATATTTCAATTGCTCATCATAATATCATTAATCATTCTTGAAAGAAAATCAAACACATTGTATCTCCTAATTTTTTCCTTTTTTTATAAGATTTTGCATAAAAAATATGGCTTTCTAGAATATTAAATTTCTTAAACTCTATATTTGATTTTTAATATTTAAAAGAATTTGATTTATAATGAAATACTACTTTCTTTATTTTGTAGGAATCTATTCAAATAATCTTATCAGAATCAACATAAGTCCATACATATTGTAGAATAATTTCTCCCACAAAAATGCTCGAATTCAGTTCGAATTAAAGCTTGTGTTCAAGTTCGACTCGATAGATTTGAACATATTCACATACTATTCGATTTATTGCTGAAGAATAATTGTTCCACCAAAAATGCTCGAATTCAGTTCGAATTAAATCTTGAGTTCAACAAAAGAGAGATGAACTTGATAGAATAGTTAAGTGATGATCTTTGCACAAAGACATTAAAGAATTTGTATTTGGTAGTTGAATTGTTGTCAAGAGCATTGAGAGCGTGCTAGGAGTTCTAATCGAGAGCGTGACATCGGTTGGATAGAGTTTGTAAAAATAACTTGTATAAATCAAAGTCTTCTAGTGAAATTTTCCGTCAATGGAAAAATGGGAGACGCGGAAGGATTTTACATTCAAACTTCCATAAACAAATCTGTGTCTGTTACTTTATCACATTTACTTATTGTTGTTTTGGTAGACAATATTGAAGCATTTTATGTGTTCTATAAAATACCAAAATGCTACATACATACAAAGTTGTTGGTAAATAAAGAATTCAACTAAATTGTTTTTATATATTCAAATTGCATATCTTTCAAATACTTTACAAAATGTTAATCAGTTTTAGACATATTATTTTTAGTATCATCCGATTTGTTTGAAAATCAAACTCGATTTAATTTCTCGGTATTCAATATCTCAATAATCGAACTATTGAAGCTCAATACTTGTCTCTCACCGATCATAACAAATATTTCACCAAAAAATATAACCTAAGAGCGCTTAAAAAATAGGTTACATACCTAAATTAATTAAATATTTTCAAAATCAAAAGATATTGCATACATGCAAATTTATAATATTCATATATTGCATTATACACATGCAACATAACACGTGAGCTCCTATCCACTAGTCATAAATAAAATATATAAGATATATTGTATTACACAAATTTTAATTAGGTATATATGTGGGCTTGAAATAAACCTAACCCACTTGTCAAGAATTTACAAAATTTTATTTCCAACTGTCTTATTTAATAATAAATGACAGTTATAGATATGGTTATAAATCCAATAAAAAATAATATATCCAGTAAAATAAAATACATGGGAAATCAGATTACTTTCACCGATATTTAACTACCATATAAAGTATATACTGTATAAATTAATTCCAACCAACAAATAATTAAATACTAAACTTCTAATTTTAGACTGTAGCATAGTGCGATAATGGTCATCTTGTCCACCAAATTGCGAAAAAGGACAATAACTATGGTTTATCAACACATCTTAGGCGACGGGGCAGATAATCTTGATGAAAGGGACCGATTTATACATAGAAAAGTCTCTGATTAATGAGTGAGTATCCTATACAACGGTATTCGTGAGACAGATCGACCTGATACATACACGTAGTAAAAAGTATTACTTTTGATATAAAAAACAATACTACTTTAACTCAAATCAACATAAATTACGTAATATTTTTCATATCACAATAAAATATAAAACATAAAAAGTAAATTTTTTGTCCGTCTCACAATGTTACTCGTAAAACTGTCTCATAAAAATTTTAACTCTAATTAAAACTTTTCGTAAGACTGAATGTGGACACATTAAATGGAGCTTATTCAAGTCAACTGCAAAATTTTCTTAAAAATCAACATTTGTTTTTGTTCAAACATGTAGATATTTAGAGTCATATTGGACCCAAATAAATCTAGAGCGAGTCAGATGGGAAGTTCGACAATACCACGAGGGAACTATTCCCGTGGAGCATCCAATTATCCATTTTTTTTTTTTTTGTATAGCTGTGAAATCCACATATTTGTTCAATGAGTCTAACTTACATGGCCAACAATTTTGACTTCGGAAGCAGAATTAGAGCAATTCCCTTATTTGGTAGCAAGAAATAGTCCAAGTCAGATCGGACCATAATAGGGGAATCTATCCGAGCACCACCCGACCCGTCTTGTCAATTCACAAAGCTCGATTTTCTTAAACGAGAATTAACCAATAAATTGCCTTTAGTATCTGTGCGAAGATTTAACAAAATATAACGAATCTTTATCTGTGAGACGGGTCTACTGATATTTACAATAAAAATTAATATTCTTAGCATACAAAGTAATATTTTTTCATAGATGACCCAAATAAAATATATGCCTCAAAAAATACGATCCGTGAGACTATTTCACACAAGTTTTTGCCAAATAAAAAACCACTTCTGTGCTTGATTATTCTTACTTGCATATTCAGAATACAGGCGTGTATGATCGGTAGGACCTTTTATTAATTAAAATTTTTTTGACCTCCTCTTTAATTAACAGAAGGTCTAATTTGATCTTCAAAGAAAAAATCACGTTATATATATAAAATTTGAACCTACGATATTAGGTTTTGGAAACTTATGTTCTACTGAACTGAACTGAACTAAGAGATTTTTTTATCACGATAGATAAGTGATTGTAAATAAAGTGATACAGTTTGTAACTTTTTACTTTCACGCAATTCGCATATATGGTTCAACGAGCAATCGATATTTTATGATCAATGGTATAATATTATTTATAATACCGATCCATATACATCGTATTAATAATCGAAATAATACAAAGAATATGCATCTTTTACCCAACACCTAAAAGTTTGAATTTCGAATCGAACACGAACGAACTCGAACTCGAACTCGTGAGGAATGTAGATTTATTCGGTCATTTTCAAAGTCCACTTAATGCATAATGTATGATTTATTGTGAATCATATCTCCAATTCTACTGTGGACTTTTATTGAATACCATTAATTGCTTTGGGATTTTGGACTTAAATGAACTAAAAAAATGTCTACTTTGTAATATATTGTATGTCGGTGAATATTCAGGATCTTTTGAATATCTATAGATTCAGGACAAACCAAGTTGAGTGATCGCAAGCAATTGCTTATTCGTAGTGCTCTTCATATTTTACTAATTACACTATCTTTTTAATTTTTAATTTTTTTAATTAAAACATTAACATTATTTTACATGGAAATTGTAAATTTTAATTTTGAAAAATCTTATTGTAGTGTAAATTTCAAAGTTTCTACTTGATCGGATAATTCGGGTACATTTGTCAACTTTTAGTGTAAAAGATCATAGTGGAACGCGATTAGAAAAAAATGAAGTGTAAATATTACCTTAAATTTTTTTTCGAAAGAAATATAATTAAATTTCTTTTTCCAAGTCTCGATTTTACTTTAATATATTACTTGGGATTTTCTTTAAAAATGTACAGACAAAGGTGGAACATGAACAATGCAACAACTCTGTTTCTACCTTAAATATATTGATCGTATCAAATTCGCTTCGCAAATTGAAATATAATTGGAGATCTTCACTCAAGATAAAAGCAATCGACACCAGGTAACCTTGCATTTCTTTTTATAGGGAAATAAAGTGTCTTGCTTCATAGCTAAGCGGGAAAGAAATTGACTTGCTAAAACCGCTTACGCCTGCTTGTTGTCTACTTCACGAGCCTTCACTGCCCCATTCTGTAACTTCTCTTCTTTCGTCCGTCCACGAGGATGTAAAAAGAGAGAAAGGGGCGGCTATCCAGTGGGAGTCGTTTCGGTTGTATGTCACGAGGTCCCTAAAAAATTGGGAAAAAAAAGTAAGCATAAATTTTTATAATATAATTTTTAAAATGATTAAACAAAATTAGTTTGATAACTCATGAGCCAGCAAACCAAATCATCATTCCCAATTCGTCAATCGTCAAAACTTCTAAAAAAAAAAAATCATCGAAATCAAGAATGGAATATAATCGATTCGGTTCTCATTTCACTGTGGGGACCCGGACGCTAATCATATTTTTAATCATGATTGAGACTAATTAATCAATTATAGTAAACAGAGTCTAATTTTTTTTTTAAAATACGGAAGGTAATGAAATCAAACTCCTATACATATCAGTATAAAAGTACAAATCTGATAAAATATACAATCATACATACTCAGGTTCAACAACTACTATCAAGTGTTTAAACCCTATCTCTAGTCCAAGTCCGGAATCACCACTCTAATCTCGATCTGTCCTCATCTCTGTGACCCTGTACCTGTCCCACCTGTTGTCATGCACACATACAAACAAGACAACAGCCGGATAACTCCGGTGAGATATAAATATCCCAGTATAAACAATGTACTACATGCAATCATATAAAACATATATAAAAGCATAAACAAACATCGAAGCATGTATCTAATCTGACTACATGAATCAATGACTCGTGATCTAATCTTATCTTATCTCAAATCTAGGGATCCCAATCTAATTTAGACTTTGGTATGCTGTATCGAATGTGTCTGAGATAGACGTCGATCTACATCTGAAGTTCTTCGATACACCGTAAGTCTAGAGTCTTATCGGTTCTGAGAAAGACTCGGCGGTTCTGCCCTAGCTAGGCTGTCTGCCCTAGACTCGGACTCTGACTCTGTTCTAAGTCAATACATTAACATATCAATCTGATAATCTGCAAATATCAATGCAATAAAATAAAGTATGTGCTTTAGGGAAACTCAAGTCAAACCTCACTTGAGTTGTGCAATCCCAACTCAACATTAATTTATACCTTTCTTGCTGTCGTTCTGATACAATCAAAGTCTTGATTCAACGTCTGTCACTGT
This sequence comes from Primulina eburnea, assembly GCF_022965805.1. Taxonomy (NCBI): domain Eukaryota; kingdom Viridiplantae; phylum Streptophyta; class Magnoliopsida; order Lamiales; family Gesneriaceae; genus Primulina; species Primulina eburnea. Next base: position 6,511 of record NW_027331257.1, read on the forward strand.
TCAATCTGGCAATGACAATACCAATATTCTGCATCAATATTCTAATCAAATCACAATATCTCTGTTTTATCAAATTCTGACAGTACAACAGTACAATCTTGCGATACTGATAATACTATATCAGTGTATATTAATTCCCAACATTTACAATCAACCACCGCGCAAATCTGATATCAATTCCAGTCAATCCCATTCTGAAATTCATAACAATTCCATATTCAGTTTGTTTCTTAATCTGACTTCGATTCTACGCTGTCTAACATGTCAAGAACAACATATATGATGTGTATTCAATTCTAACAACATCATAATTTCAAAACATGTTAAAACGTAGTAAAACTTACATCCAGTTGTAGCCTACGTTGCTAGGAACTCGGTACCGAAGTCGGATTTAAAATCTAACGGACGGATTGAAATAAAAAGGCGTAAGGATTTTCACGGAGAGTCTCGGTGCTTTTCTATTCTTCTGAATTGTAAATGTTTATCTGTATATACATATATATATTCTACGTTGCATGTCCGAGCAACGTGTTATCTTTTTGTGAATTACGGTCGGCGCTCGAGCGGTGCAAAACTGCCGCTCGAGCGCGGCAGTTTCTGTCCAACAATTTCTGAAGGCACCCTTGGCGCTCGGGTGGTCAAAATATACCGCCCGGGCGCCGAACTTTCTGCCCGCGACGAATATTACAGCAACATTGGCGCTCGGGCGGTCGATCTTTACCGCTCGGGCTTATGAAAACAAACACCATCAATTCTTATAGAAAATGGTTGGCGTTGACCTTGTCACGCCGCGGGACGGGGGTTGGTCGACACCGGCGTTGCTCTCAAATTCTCATTCAAAAACAACAAGCCTCAGATGTATAAAATTCAGAAACCAGACTTTTATTCATAATATGAAATAGTTCATTGTCTGATACAACTCGAATCACTAATGTTTTACAGCGGAATTGTAAAACCAAATATTACAGTATATGCAGCGGAATAAAAATAAACATAAATTGAGAACAACAGTCTTCTTCACCAGCCCCAGAACTGGATCTGCTCTTCTTCTTCTAACATTTCTTCAGTACTCTTATCTGAGATGGGTTTGGTGGGTGAGTGATATGGTTGTCACTCAGTAAGCGGAGGCGGGAATAACTCCCAGTTTTCGAAATCATTTTCATACAGAACAGTAATACGAAAAATACAGAAAATTCTTATTTTCATAACAGAAATCAGTGTTCAGAAATCAGTAATCGGTATTCAGTAGTCGGAAATCAGAAGTTTATCAAATAAGCACTGAGCACGTTCGTGAATTTCATGGCTAAACTGATATCAGTCCCCTATATGTTCTCTCCTCTAAGGGGTGAGGCCAGTAATCAGTAATCAGTAATGTTCAGAATATATATTCCTACCATTAGTTCACTAAGTTTCAGTGCTTCAAAATCAGATATCAGAAATCAAGAGTACTTTGCTTTAAATCAGAAATCATCAAACGAGTTTCAAGATATTTATACATAAGTCCACTTACCGTAATTTGCTAAAGGATTTCGGTTGAAGTCTGGAAATCTGCTTGCCTTGCTACTGGATTTTACAGCTTCGAAAATACACTCTCTTAGCTCTAATTTAAAGTGATAACTCAAGATTTTGGTAAACCAATTCAGATATTTGAGGGTGATATTTATAGGTGAAATTCTGACTGTTAGCCTTCCAATTAAGGCCCATAATCTGACATTAACAATCTTTATTTCGTGTTAAATGCTTCGGTTACAGGTCTAAGCTGAATTCGTAACTGTCTGCTGCTTCCTCGCTCTTCTGCTGCTGCTGCTTTCTCACTCTTCTACTGCTGGATTCTGTTTGCTGGAAAATACATGCCTGCTGGAAAAATACCAACTTCTGAAATATGAGTTGCTGCTGAAATTTTGATGGCTACTGAAACATTTTTAGCCGCTGGAAATTCAAGTTCTCACAGACCTGCTATCAAATTACTTGGTAACATCTATTATCCATTCGTTTTATGTACGGTAGCTCATATTACACATCTCGACTGTTCTTCTGTTATGAACTATTATTATTTCCCATCAATTATCCTTGTCATCATCATTATCTTTATCATTGCATTGTCCCCTACATTATGTATTATTCAATGTGTTTTAAGTGTCAATATCATTGCATTGTCTCCAACATTATGCGTTTAAGTGTCAATATTTTAAGAAGCATAATAGATTTTTGTTCACTAAAAATGAAGTCCTCTAATACTCTCAACCTGCCCTACCCATCATCTGGCGGCCACTACAAAGCCAATCGGTTCACATTTATTTTTAAATAAATAAATAAATAGGACAGCCATTGAACTAAAGTAACGCTGCTCCACCAAATGTCCAATTCTCATCCAGCAAGCTTACCGGCCCCGCGTTGATCTCTGTGTGTATGTTAAACAAATGTAAATTTATTTGTGACTAATTTATATATAGTATAGTTCCCTTTCTTTTCCATCCAATAAATGATTCCTAATTATTTTTTTGACCATTTTTCAAATATTTATCATTATTATTTTATTATAAACAAGAGTAGATATCTTGTGAGGCGGTCTCACGAATCTTTATTATGTGAGACGGATCAATCATACCGATATTCACAATAAAAAGTAATACTTTTAGCATAAAAAATAATATTTTTTCATGAATGACACAAATAAGATATCTGTCTCACAAATAAGACTCATGAGACCGTCTCACACAAGTTTTTGCATATAAACAAATACTTTAATTAATTTTAAACTAATTTTATCCAATAATTTCCAATATGATATATATATATATATATATATATATATGGAAAAATGACCAAAACGATCCTCTAAATTTACTTATTTTGTATATTGGTCTTATAATTATTCAAATTTGATTTGATCATATAAGTTAGATTACGTTTTAGCCTTTGGTCTTTTTGCCACAATACTGAAGTGTCGCAGAAAAATTTCGTCGAAAAATGTTAATGTGTTACCGAAAAATACCGATGTATCTGACGTCATATCAACACTCTTTAAGAAAGATCAAAAGCCAAAATACAATCTAATTTAAATAACTAGAACACAAAATAAATCAAAAACAAAAACACAACCTAATTTACAGAACTAAAATGCAAAATAGATAAATTTAGAAAACCATCTTAATTGATATCCTTATGTATAATGTGTAGCCATATTTATCTGCATGTTGCTTCATATATAATGTAATGACTTTATTTAATTTTGTCAATGTTTCTTTAGGACCTCAGATATTTCAAAACCCCCCTGTCCCCATTCTTCCTGCAAATGGCTACTTTTTTATGTTCCATTTGCACGACGGTGCACACTCCATAATGCCCACTAATTTGCACCACGAAATTAATATCCTGCCCATTCAATAGTTTGACATATTTTTTCAACTCTAACTGTACAAACTTGTTTGTCAACATACTGACAATTTAATTAAATTAAACTATATATACATTTCATAAAGAAAAAGCCCACTTGTTCATCTCGAACAATCTTACCACCACAAATTTATCATATAATAACTTGCAAAATATCTCCTTGTTTACTATATGAATAATGTTGGTAGATTTCTTCGATGACTCGTTTTATTTTCAGCTTTGTTAGCGGAGTCGGATCGAATGAGAGAAAAGGTAGTTTCCCTTAAGGTACTCGATGGTATTACAATGTTAAACAAACACATTTTCCGAGAATTTCATGTCATCCAAAGTTATATTTCGATTAATATATTTGATATCAAGATCTTAAATTTAAATACAACACGTTTGTGTATACTTTTGAATTTTATGAACTTGATATTTTCTCTTGTTGTTGATCTCGTGGTTTTTCTTGCAGTCTTATTGGCCAAGAATGGTGGTAAGAAAATGGTTGAATACGGAGAGTATTGGTGTGGATGAATGCCACTCAGATTATGGAATAAAGGGTAGAGTTTACACATAACACGTATATTCCTTTATTTTGATAATATAATTAAATATCTTTTTTTTTGTGTTAAATCTTTTTTCTTTTTGGCAAAAGGTGGGAAAAGGAAGAGTGGCTTCGAGGATGGATGCTACGTCGTCGTTCCGGAGGAATTATCAGGTGAATGTCGGTCCTCAGATTGGAGGATCATAAATCCTTTGATTAAAATCTTAGCCCTTTTTGGTTATTTTTAATTTAAAATTTGTCATTAATTCCAAATCAAGGGTGATAATCTGATGCTTGTTTTATTAGAGAAGTGGTTGATGGAGGCGAATAATGAAAGGGAACGACCGCGATTCAACCAGCTCCAACAGCCTATCACAAATAGCGAAGACCTCCGGTATATTTTTACCGAAAATGATTTTTTTTTAATCTATAATTTTCCGATTCTGGACTTGAAACCATTAAATTTTCAAATTTTAATTTTGATACATAAACTTTTATTTTTCATCTATTTTGGTTCAATTGCTACGTGAATCTAACAAATCCAAAAAATTTGAATATCACGTCAGTTTTTCCGATGTCATATCATTAATTTGACCAAAATAGTATAAAAATTAAAAATTAGTTTTCCGAAACCAATCTTTGAAAAAATAATTGTCCAAAATAAAATTGAACAAGTTAATGGACATTTTTTTTTTTGGGATGTTAGGGTGTAAAGACTAAACGAGATCCTTACTGACAAAACTTTGTTTAGCATAGATTTGATTAGATTAACTCGATTCTTGTACAAACCAAAATTGAACAAGTCATGTCTCTCAAACCCTTAGATATGAGTGGTCTATAAATATAAATTATTTTTTTTAATCGAGATTCAATTATTCGTAAAAACTGATTCCAATCTTAAAAAAAGAAGGATATTCTATTGTGACGTCAGCTATTCAATTACAATTATTTTGACCTTTGTGCTAGACTTCCAACTCGTTTCAACTCGAAGTATTTTTAATATGGTTCTATACAATTTTCGAAATAATTTTTAAATGTATTTAATTAAAAAATTGATAGGTTTTTCTATGCCAAACCGGCGCGGCTATTGTATTTCTTGTTCCCACATGAAAATATGCTGTGAAGTGAATACAACACATTTTATGTTATATATAAGATTATCTTAACATCATGCTCCAACATCATTTGATTATGCGAATCTTCAAACGATAGATTTTGTTTATATAAGATGGAGAAATACTTCGGACGTAACATAAACAAAATCGAATAAACACTCACCCGGCGCAAGTGATCTGCCTGCTATAGTCCGGTGATTATGAAACATTTAAGTGGTAGAACAAAGGGATGTTACAAAATGATGGTTATGTTATTATATTGATTCAACGTATTAAAACTTGTATAGGATGTTCGTTGGAACATGGAATGTAGGGGGCAAGTCACCACCGGTTGAACTAGACTTAAAAGACTGGCTAAGGACCGATTCACCAGCAGACATTTATGTACTTGGGTATGCCTCTCGGTCTGCTTTTCTTCCAATGCATATGTGTTGTAATTAAAATATGAATTCTCCACATCTTTATATCAAAATAAATTGTAAAAAAAAAAAGAGTCAAATGAATGCAGAAATTTTACCCCTTGAACCCCATCTTTTGGGGTTATTTTCAAAGCAGATTCCAGGAAATTGTACCTCTAACTGCAGGCAATGTGCTAGGGCCCGAGGACGGCAACAGGGCCTCAAAGTGGCTCTCTTTGATTCACGGAGCTCTAAATGAACAACACCTCTTGTTCTCGGATTTATTTCCGTTTCAAAGCGAGTTCATCAAAGACACGGATTTTGAAATATTTTCGAGTTTTGGGTCGAATTCGAGCTCCAGCGAACAGGGCTCCCCTAGTCCTCCTGAACATCACTGTAGAACGATACGACACCGGTACTGCATGGCTGCCGGAAGGCAAATGGTGGGTATATATTTGAGCGTGTGGGTTCGTGAGGACATGTATCGACATATTTCTTGTCTAAACGTTTCGTGTGTTGGAACGGGCATCTTGGGACGCCTAGGAAATAAGGTATCATCTTGGTTTCGCATTTTGAATTCGTATCCAGACACATTTCATGCTAGCTTAATTAATCCGTATTCCGTTCGTTTACTGATCGAATTTTAGGGATCGGTATCTGTAAGCATGACACTGCATCAGACGTCGTTCTGTTTCGTGTGCACTCACTTGGCCTCGGGAGAGAAAGAAGGCGATGCTATAAGAAGAAACTCAGATGTGATGGATATCTTAAAGAGAACGAGATTCTCTAACCAGTGTAGGATTCTCGGAGAATCCGATCCACCCGCTCATATATTGGATCACGAGTGAGTGTCTGATCCATTTCTCCCTCCATTCATGCTTATGATGCTTGTAATTAATTCCCATGAGTTGTTCACGTTGTAGCAAGATAATCTGGCTCGGGGACTTGAATTACCGACTCGCGGCGATATGTGGGGATACATATGATCTGCTCCAAATGAAAGACTGGCAAACCCTTTTGCTGAAAGATCAGGTACTGATCATATAATCTGTCTACAGAGAGATTCGACTGAAAACTTTCTGAGTATGTACAAATATTGACTACAAATTACTAAAGGTAAGAAGTATGTTATTGCAGCTGAGAATAGAACAAAGAGCTGGTAGAGTATTCAAAGGATGGGAAGAAGGGGCAATATCCTTTGCTCCAACCTACAAATATTTCCCTGATTCCGACCAATACGTGAACCAAACGTCCACGGCTAAAGAAAAGAGGAGGACCCCGGCTTGGTACGTCATCTCATCTCGTGTCCGTGTATTAAAAGAATACATAACTCTAGGTTTCATGTAGAAATACTCTTCTCATTTCATATGTATAGGTGTGACAGAATTCTATGGAAAGGCAAAGGGCTTAAACAGATGAGCTACAGTAGGGGTGAATCAAGATTTTCAGATCATAGGCCAGTAGTTTCACTCTTTGCAGTTCAGGTAAATGTGCCAACAAAACTCGAGCCCACGACAGCAATCGCTTCGAATACTGCTGCCTATAGGTTGTGATGTTTACTTATAAATCCATATTTGGATATTACATAAGGTTTGTTTGATTCGCTGTAGCATAGATTTTTCCCGTAGATTTTTTGGTAACCTATAAAGGCACTGAAGTGAAGGATGCTGCCTATTTTATGCAGTGAGCATTTTGAGGTGATCTTTGGTTTTTAGTTCAGTGTTTGTTTGTAGGTGTACTATGTTTACTATATATTATGTGAAATAAAAATGTACAGAAAATATAATTATGTTTTTATTTTATTTTTTTTGGTAAGAAAGGGGCATGATTGTGCATAGGCCTAAAATTTGTTCTAGAGAGTATTAATTAATATTCGGAATTTTTCGTCAAGAATTTTGTTTTTTCCATGATCAGTTTTCTGCCACATCGGGTTCAAGAAATTGAAAAGTTCGATGGTAATGATACATACTTTTCTTTTAAGAAAATTGTACGGATTTTTATATTATTTAATTAAAACTAGGAAATTCACCGAAATACTCCTCTAGTCGGTGTCATTTCAGTTATTTTGCAATGTCTTAAAAAAAATTTGGATTCCATAATTAATTTTATGGAATAAGAAATTAAAAGACAAAAAAACATAGCCATTCAAGAGAGTAAAGAGGCTTGGCCCTCAGATTGAATCTCTTTAAATAGAAACAAGCAGGCACGTAAACTAATAAAAAAAATCAAACACTTATCTTGAAATACAAGTATACAACCCATTAAAGTTCACAGTACAGACTTTGTATAAAAATAAATAATTCCACCAATAAAGATCGATTTGCCTAGAACACAAGATTGCGGAACAACTAAAAATGATGAGACGAATAGCAATACAAACACTACCGATATTTTCAATAACAAAGATTGGGTCTCTCTGTCAAAATGGTCAGGATCGAACTTTTCGCTCAAGAACCGCAGCAAGCTGATTTTTGAGCAGCTTGGGCAGTCCCTGCCCCCTGGTCAGGTTGGGTGATCCTTATGGTCTGAGGCTGCATTCAAACAATAATGCATTCAGTCGTTTTAAACAAGGATGAACCAACATATACACCCACTCACTAACAAAGTAAATAGCATTTGATACCTCAGCTTTTGAGTCGGTTTCAGCGAGCCTCTGCTTTATATCCCTGGCGATCGAGAAGAAAACCTCCTCCACGTTCATGTTTGTTTTAGCACTCTGTTGGACATGACGTTATTTGGATAGAATAATTCAGAATAAAAATTTCAGAATAAGCAATGAGGGGTGACACTTACTGTTTCAAAGAATTTAATTCCATATTCATCAGCGAGTGCCTGACCCCTGGAAGTAGGAACGGCCTAAAAAAGTTCAATCATGTCAGATTATTGTGGATAGAAGCAAAAGAAGATCGATGCGTGCAGTTTTATGCGTATGGCTTTGCATGACTATTCAAAATTTAATAACAGGGGTTAGTTTTGATTGCCATGAAATCAATGTACCCATGGCAGTAGCATGCCCACAAAGACAAGAAATATATGAATACTCGAGCGAGAGAGAGAGAGAGAGAGACTCTTTTGCTTTCATCCATATCAGCCTTGTTGCCGACCAATATCTTGTTGACATTGTCTGAGGCATGTTGTTCAATGTTTCTGATCCAATTCCTGATGTCTAAGAAAGGATCGAGTCAATTTTGACAAGATAGAAAGTAAACTACATTAAAGAAAATGCAACTAAAAGAAATACAAAATGTGGAAAACGTTAATTTTGTCACAAAAATAATACAATAAAAGAAGGATAGTAAGAACAGCGAGTAATTACTGTTAAATGATGACTCATCAGTCACATCATACACCAGCAATATACCCATTGCTCCACGGTAATAGGCTGCAAACAAGTGAATAGTAAGGTAAAACCTTGAAATGATCAGTAAAGAACTATTATGCTCTGTGAATCGATATGGCACCAAGTATGCAAAGAACCAAATAAATAATTAACTTGCTACAATTCCCCAAAAAAATTCTATCTATTACATTATTATAGATTAAAAGAGGAGAAAACACATCTGAAATCCTCACGAGAAACAAAACCGAAGGAATCAAACACCTTTCAACTTTCACTTGTCCTTGCGTGGAAAATTATTTTAAAGTCCATCGTTGGGGGTAGGTGAAGTCAAAATTTGATGCTAGAAGAAAATAAGTAGTTTCGTTCTCAAAATTTTTTCTCTCCAATTATTTCAGATATAAGAAGGCCACCATTTTGGTCATACAAAGAATTTGAAATGGACAGATGAGAAAAACCTTCCGGCAAAGCATTTTGATCTAAACATGTCTATGCTATATTAGCACCAGCATGCTAAACACAACAGGTACTTACTTTTCAAATCAGCACTTCCATCCAAGCATGTAATTACTTATTTCACAAATATCTCTCAAGGAACTACAAGCACAAAATGTTCTGATCAACAAACAGCCTTCTAAACAAGTTTCTACAAGAGAATCAATCACCCTCTAAAATCTAGGTCATAGTTTAAGCTCTTGTGTTAGCTGCTATCCTCCCAGAAGGCTAAATGGCTGGCGCCTCATTTTTCTCAGGTTATACAATCATTGCCAGAAGAAGAAAATTCTTTAAAAACCCAACTTTTCTGGGATAATGCCCAGATACGAGAGGAAAATGAGAGCAGTTTCCAGCATAAGTCAAGCACATACCAGTTGTGATGGTCCGAAATCGCTCTTGTCCAGCAGTATCCCATATTTGCAGCTTGATTCTTTTCCCATCAAGCTCTATAGTTCTTATCTTGAAATCAATACTGTGTGATGAAACCAAATCAAACAAAGCAGGCAGGAGAAAGTAAAAAGTCCAAACAGTTGCAAGGCATCTTCTTTAGAAGCCAACCTACCCAATAGTGGTAATGAAACTGGTGGTGAAAGAACCATCGGAAAAACGTAAAAGAAGGCAACTCTTCCCCACACCTAGAAAAACATCCAAACAATTAGAACACTATTCAAATTAGGATGTTCAGTCCATGCAGAATAAAACAAAGATAAAAATACAAAATAAATTTGTTAAAATAAAATAAATACAAAAAAAGGCTACCAATTAAGGTAAAAAATGAGTCCTACCACTCCATTCCAACAATTTCGAAAGAAACACAAACATGTTGTCTATAATTTCTGGTTTCAAGAGTTTGGAAGAGTAAATCAATAACCAGCGATGCAACACTATAAACTGCAACAAGCCAATTATCCCTCAAAAGCTCTTTAATTATCTCCTATAGTGAAGTCAATCAAAACAAGCAATCTAATGTACATCATAAACTCGTCAACCTCAAAATACCAATGCGCTTTCTGGGCTATCAGTAATAATGTAATTAATTTTTTGGGTATCTAACTACCTTTTGCTGACAGTAAAGAAATCAAGCTACCCTACATACAACTGATATTCTCACTTATTCTTCAAAGAACATGGCTATATTGCAGTTCCATTAAGGTGGGAATTCCAAAGCTGTAACATGAACACGGGATCCATAACACATGCATGTAGAGAGATACTAATCTTCAAGGCAGCACTAGCAAAGTGTCCGATCCAATGAATAAATAATTAGTCAAACTATTACTCTGCACAGTAACCCGCATGAACATAATCAACCCTGTCTTCAGGATTTTTACAAGTTCAGCTAAAAAATCTATGGACAAAGTATTTCATTTTCAAATAAATGAAACAATTATTAGTTAACAAAAAACATGATCATAGCATCCTCAGCCATGTAAAAAAATGAAACATACAGAAACTAATCTGCATCAAATGCAGGCAACACCAAGCCAAAGCACACAACCTAATCCCGACATTCCATACCAAATGCAGTAACATTTAATCTTCAACCAAAAATTTAAAAAAAATCGAAAAAAATATACAATAGAAGGACGATCACGCACCGCTGTCACCGATCAACAGAAGCTTAATGAGATAATCGTAATCGGCTCGAGCTCTGGCGGGTGGAGCAGCCATCTGTATGCCTCAGTTTTTCTCAAATTTACAATATCCTCAAAACAAACCCTAGAAACGACAAAAAGTCAATCGGCATACATCCATTTCAGAAGAATTCAGATTACGAAACACAAAATCAAACAAGAAAATTTCGAATTCAAAAGGAAAATACAGTAAGAGAGGGATGGAAAATGAATACCAGATCGCAGGGAGAACTGTGAAAGAGGGATCTAATAAATGGGAATTGAGGAAAAAGAGGAGGGAAGCGTGGGACAGAGTGGTTATCGTTGAATTTCTCTCTGATAATAATTTTATTGATTAAATTTTTTTAATAAAATTATTTAACATAAAATGTTAACGAATAATTCAGAAGAAATGACAAATTGTTGACCGATTATTTGGTTCTTTGAAATATAATATTTATAGCAATCAGCCACAAGTATAAGGTTTTCATTTACAATTATCAAACTAAACATTGATTATATTTTATTTTCAAATTATTATTTTTAATATATTTATCAATTACAAATTTGACAATTATATATTATTTATGTGCAATTTGTCACATGTTATTAGGTTGTGAATTTGGTTGGCTTGATATTATTACTAATCCGAGCCAACCACATATTTTGTTGCAATTTTGTGTATCGAGTGAGTCTCTTGTGAGACCCTCTCACGTATCATAATCTGTGAGACGAGTCAACCCTACCCATATTCACAATAAAAAATAATATTCTTAACATAAAAAGTAATACTTTTTCATGGGTGACCAAAATAAGAGATCTGTCTTACAAATATTACCCGTGAGACCGTCTAACACAATTTTTTGACTTATGCATTTTATTATTGAAAACTGAAAATTTATAATTTATCATCTTATCTCAAATTTGATTAATCAACCCAATCGTATTATTATTTATTAAATATTATTAGGTTAAGCGTACATGAGTAAAAATGATACTCAGATGAGTGAACCTCTGGATGCGTCAAGATGCTGACGTTACGCTGTTTGATCTGGTTGACTAGGTGAGTCGTAAAAGAGTGACCAAACCTCTACGGGTAATAATATCTATGTTAGGAACATGGCATGTGGCAGAGAAGTAATAAAATTGAAATTCATTGATTTTTTAAAATAGATCTCTCCAGTACACATTAGATAATTCCTTGAGAGGTGATTATGTAGGCATTTGCCATCATACCTAGAGCATTTATGTTGAAAAATATTAGTGCACTATTAATATATTGGATTTACAATATTAAACAATGACAATATAGTGACATATTTAAGTGGTTTGAGTTAAGAGTTGTCTGTGAATTAATAAAATTTTAAATTTAAAAAAAAAAATTAACAAGATAAAAAAGAGAAAATAGTTTTTTTTTTAAAAATAACTATAATATTAAAAAAAATTGAATGTATCGTCGTGTTTTTTTGTTCGTTCGGAATCACATAACTGTAACAAAAAAATTAAATTTTTACTAATATTATTTTAAAAAAAGAGTTGAAAAAATTATTTAAAAAATAATAATAAAAAAGACGTCATTTTATTCTAAATATATATTTCTAACCAAAAATAAAATTGTAACTTTAAATTGCATTATTAAATATATATTTTAATATAAAAATATAATTTTGATTTTGAAATAATTAAAATATAAAAATACCAATTTTTTTAAAAAATAAATTTTTTTAATAGAATTGGACTAAAACAAGGTGCATAGTATCCTCTGTCGTGGGTTTCCCACATAAGAGGATCTTGATCCCTTTTAAGTTATGGATTGCGTTTTTGGTTTATGATATGCTGTTGTGTTATTATTGTTTTTTGTTTATTAAAATTTGAATATTTAGAATTTTTATTAGTTGTCCCTCTAAATGTAATTATTTGAATATTAGAATTTTGATTCTTTGTGTTCTATTACCCATTAGTGAAGCTAGTGTTCAAATACTTTATTAAGGTTATACAGTATGTGTAATGCCCGAGAAATTTGATCCTAATAATCTTTAATTATTGAAATATAATTTGATATGATTATTAAAGGATTAATCGGGACACGAAATAAGAGTTCATATAACTTGTGTAAGTTCTGGACAGAAGTAGTGGCGCCCGAGCGGTAGATTACGACCGCCCGAGCGCCAATATTCTGTAGAAGAAGGATTCGGGCAGAAGAGATGGCGCCCGAGCGGTAATTTATGACCGCCCGAGCGCCAATGTATAAATCCGAAAGGAATCGGACAGAAACTGCCGCGCTCGAGCGGTAGTTTATTACCGCTCGAGCGCCAGCCGAGATTCGAGAAATGTGACACGTTGCTGAAACATGCAACGTAAGTATATATATACATATATACGTTTATTCTTTGATAAGAAAACAAAGAAGGAATCGAGAAAAGGGTCAGGGGAAAAGAGTGAAAAATCCTTACACCTTTTATGAGGAATCCGTCCATCTGAATTGTAATCCGACTTCGGTACCGAGTTCCTAGCGACGTGGGCTACACTTTGACGTAAGTTTTGCTACGTTTTGACATGCTTTGAAATTATGCTATTGTCAGAATTGAATGAAACTCATATATGTCGTTCTTGACATAGTAGACATCATAGAATCGAAGTCAGATTTAGAAACGGACTGATTATGGAATTGTTATGAATTTTTAGGGTATATTGATTTATACCGGACAGATTTGGATTATGAATCGATTACAGTTTATATTGGATATGGGTTATAGATTGTAATTGATAGATGTTGAGATGGTATTGACGGGAATAGTGAAATGATACTGTTATGCCGTTGATTTTGAATTAAATTCAGATTGATCAGATTGTTATCGATTTGGGAGGTATATTGATATGAGATTATTGATATTGTGATTACCAGACAGACTGTGAATTCAGGACTTCGACTGAGCAGGAAACCGAGACTGCAACGAAAGGTATAAGTCAATGTGGTATTGGAAGATGGACTTGAGTCGGTTTAGACTTGGGTTTCCCTAAATCACATACTTTATTTTATTGCATGGATATTTGCATTACATTGATTAATGTACTTGTTCTCTTGAATTTAGATGACAGGTATTAGACGAGTTATCTTGTGACAGAAGTGCCGGATAGTGGTGGTATCGCCACGGCACATTGCACGATGTCACAAGATAGGATGCTAGCGATAGAACTACAGTCCTTGACGGTTAGGTCAGGACACTGGATGTTTGGTTATATCGAGTAATGGAATCTATTACGGAATTCGATATAGGAACACCATATTTGGTTATATCGAGTAAAGGGTATTGGAATTCTTCTATTACGGAATTCGATATAGGAATACCGGGGCACTGGTTATATCGAGTAATAGAGATTATGGTTCCATCCTTTACGGAATTCGATATAGGAATACCACATCTGGAAACCGGGATCCCTAGACTAGGATTGAGTCTAGTCTGAATTATGTGTCGACAGTTTGATTTAATATTGTTTATGTTTCAGATTTTGATACATATTCATGTTACCTGATTACATGCTTTATATTGTTTTATATGATTGCATGTTTCATTGATTTATACTGGGATTATATTCTCACCGGTATATCCGGCTGTTGTCTTGTCTGTATGTGTACTTGACAACAGGTGGGACAGGAGCAGGGTCCAGGAGATGAGGAGAGATCGTGATTAGAGTGGAGGCTCCGGACTTGGATTAGAGATAGGGTGGAACACTTGACATTAGTTGTTAAACCTTAGTTTATTTTGAATGCATACAGTACAGGACTCGTATTGTATTTTATACGGATATGTATATGAGTTTGATTTCACTACGTTCCGCATTTTTAAAAAAAAAAAATTTAGACCCTGTTTTTAATTGATTAATTAGTCCCAATTATGATTAAGAACTTGATTAGCGTCCGGGTCCCCACAACAGGTGGTATCAGAGCCATAGATCCTTGAGATTGAGATAGGAGATAGTGAGCGGGGTAGAATGTGTTTTCTTTCCTGCTTTTGATTGCTAGCATGATTCTTGTTTTAATACATGTTACCTGACTTATCTGTTATTGATATGGTATTGTGTATTATTGGAATGGATCAGCTGTAAGATGATCCAGGGAGGCTTGAAATAGGATTATTGTTGGAACTGCTAACCCTTTTGGTTATCAGATATGCCTCCGAGGAGAATGCCAGAACAAGGGGAGTACCTCGAATCCTCCCATGGATGTGACACCTACAGCAATGGAGAAATTGCTGAAACGGTTTCAGTCATTTCATCCACCGACTTTGAAAGGAACGGATAACTCCGTGGAATGTGAAAGTTGGTTGGACGATATTGAATCACTGTTTGACTCTTTGGAGTATACTGAGGAAAAGAGGGCGAAACTGATAATACACCAGTTTCATGACGTTGCTAAACACTGGTGGATCACGACTAGAAGGGCATTGGAACAGAGAGGTATGGCCATTACCTGGAATGTGTTTAAGACTGAATTCTGTCTACGGTTCTTTCCAGTTTCTTATAGGAAGGACAAGGGAGCCGAGTTTGCGAACCTGAAATAAGGCCAGTTGAACATTGAGGATTATGTGGCTAAGTTTTCTACTCTGCTCCGATTTGCCCCTCATGTGGCAGGAAGTGATGAGGCCGTAGCAGACCAGTTCATAAATGGCCTAAATCCTGAAATTTTTACTCTGGTGAATACTGGGAGGCCCAACAACTTCACCGATGCCCTAAACAGAGCCAAGGGAGCTGAGGCAGGCCTGATGAGGCAGAGAGAGGCTTCGTTTGTGCTTACAGCACCGGGACAACAACCACCTCCTCGATTTGAAGGGGGCAGCAGCGGTACCGGGAAGAAGGATTTCTTGAAGGCTAGAGGAAAGCAATTCAAGAAATCAGGGACTACCTCGTCCAATTCGAGTGGCTCGAGACAGATCGGTCAGAGCCAAAGTTATACTGGACCATACTGTGGTACTTGTGGAGGGAGACATTCCACAGATCAGTGCCGAGGAGTAGTTGGCAGCTGTCGTATCTGTAAACAGCAGGGACACTTTGCCCGAGTGTGTCCCCAGAGGAGTACCCAGGGATCTCAGGCAGCTGAGTCATCGGGATCCGTGGCTCAGACAGGGAGATGATCTTCTGCCGTTCATTCCTTTCAGCCAGCACCGTCTACTCTGTCACAGCAGAGGCCAGGAGGGGGCCAGATCGCGAGCCAACCTCCGAGACAGCAGGCCAGAGTTTTTGCTTTGACCGAGGAGCAGGCACAAGATGCACCTGATGAAGTAGTTGCAGGTAACTGTTTTATTTCTGGTTATCCTGCTTATGTACTGATTGATACTGGTGCATCACATACTTTTATGTCTGAACGATTTGCTTTAATGCATTCATTGCCTGTTGAGTCATTAGCTACGGTAGTATCTGTCACGTCTCCGTTAGGGACAGGATTAATATCGGTGAAATCTGTGAAATCGTGTATACTGCAGTACGAGGGGCATATGATTGAGTTGGACTGTATTATGCTTGGTTTATCTGATTTTGATTGTATTGTCGGTATCGACATGTTGACCAAGTACCGGGCTACAGTCGATTGTTTCCACAAGATAGTTCGATTCAGACCTGAGATGGCTAAGGAGTGGAAATTTTATGGTAAGGGTTCTAGAGCTAGAATTCCTTTGATATCTGCCATAAATATGACTCGATTATTGCAGAAGGGAGCGGATGGATTCCTGGTATATTCAGTTGATTTACTGAAGACGAGCCCATCATTGGCGGACTTGCCAGTGGTGTGTGAGTTTGCTGATGTCTTTCCAGATGAGATTCCTGGATTGCCTCCGATTCGAGAGATAGACTTCGGCATTGAGTTAATGCCAGGAACAGTTCCGATTTCGAGAGCTCCTTACCGGATGGCACCGATCGAGTTGAAAGAGTTGAAAGAACAGTTGGAGGATTTATTGGCCAAGGGTTACATTAGACCTAGTGTATCTCCTTGGGGTGCTCCAGTACTGTTCGTGAGAAAGAAGGATGGGTCGATGAGACTTTGTATCGACTACAGGCAACTGAACAAGGCAACGGTAAAGAATAAATACCCCTTGCCTCGTATTGAGGATTTATTTGATCAGTTGCATGGGTTCATCGGTATATTCCAAGATCGACTTGAGATCTGGATACCATCAATTGAGAGTCAGGGATTCTGATATCTCAAAGACAGCATTCAGAACCAGGTATGGACACTATGAGTTTATTGTCATGCCTTTTGGTTTGACGAATGCACCTGCGGTATTTATGGGATTGATGAACCGCGTATTTCAGAAATACTTGGATGATTTTGTTATCATATTCATTGATGATATATTGATTTATTCAAAGAATATGATTGAGCATGCTAATCATCTGAGGACTGTGTTGAGAATTTTGAGGGCAGAGAAACTGTATGCTAAATTGTCGAAATGCGAGTTTTGGCTGAAACAGGTTGTGTTTTTGGGTCACATTATATCGGGAGACGGTATATCAGTTGATCCTAATAAGGTTGAAGCCGTGATGAGTTGGCCGAGACCTATATCTGTACCAGAAATTCGCAGTTTTATGGGTTTGGCAGGATATTATCGACGATTTATTAAAGATTTCTCGAGTATTGCCAAACCGATTACGCAGTTAACTCAGAAGAATGCTCCATTCGTGTGGACAGAAGACTGTGAATCCAGTTTTCTTGAGTTGAAAAAGAGACTGACCAGTGCGCCTGTGTTGACGATTCCTTCAGGCACTGGTGGATTTGTTGTTTATTGTGATGCATCTCACCGAGGATTGGGTTGTGTTTTGATGCAGCGAGGGCATGTGATTGCTTATGCCTCAAGACAGTTGAAACCCCATGAAACTCGTTACCCAATTCATGATCTTGAATTGGCAGCCATAGTCTTTGCATTGAAGATATGGCGGCATTATCTGTACGGTGAAAAATTTGAGATATATTCTGATCACAAAAGCTTGAAATATCTGTTTTCGCAATCAGAGCTGAATATGAGACAGCGGAGATGGCTGTATTTACTGAAAGACTTTGATTGTGAGATTAAATATTATCCAGGGAAGTCCAATGCAGCAGCAGATGCGTTGAGTCGAAAGGTATGTGCACTATCCTTATCGACGATTGGTGTATCGAATTTGATTGAAGACTGCTGTTTGTCTGGATTAATATTTGAGACAGATCGTCAGCCTCTGAGATTGTGTGCTGTTCGAGCTGAACCAGAGCTGCTTTTGGAAATTAAAACAGCTCAGAAAGTTGATCAGAATGTACAGAATTCGATTGCGATGGTCAGAACTGGACATCAATCGGAATATCAGGTTCGTGACAATGTCTTGTATGTGAATAATCGTATTGTTGTGTCAAATGTTTCAGAATTGAGACAGCGAATATTGGCAGAAGCGCACAACAGTCGTTTTAGCATTCATCCTGGTGGCAGGAAAATGTATAATGATTTAAAGACACAGTACTGGTGGAAACAAATGAAATCTGATGTGACTGAATTTGTAGCCAAGTGTCTGAATTGCCAACAGGTGAAGGCTGGAAGAAAGAAACCAGGAGGATTGTTACAGAGTTTGTCCATTCCTGAATGGAAATGGGATCACATTTCCATGGATTTTGTGACACAGTTGCCGAGATCCTCCCGAGGTTGTGAGGCGATTTGGGTCGTGATTGATCGATTGACCAAATCTGCATGTTTTATTCCATACAAGATGACGTATAGATATGATCAGATGGCCGATATCTATGTCCGAGAAGTGATTAGATTGCATGGAGTGCCGAAGTCGATTGTTTCAGACCGTGATCCTCGGTTCACTTCGCACTTCTGGCAGAGTTTGCAGCAAGCTCTTGGTACGAAATTACATTTGAGTACCGCATATCATCCACAAACTGACGGACAGTCAGAGCGTACGATCCAGACATTGGAAGATATGCTGAGAGCTATAGTGCTGGATTTTAGCACTAATTGGCAAGAAGCATTGCCACTTTGTGAATTTTCGTACAACAATAGCTATCAAACGAGTATTGAGATGGCACCATTTGAAGCGTTGTACGGAAAGAAATGCAGATCCCCATTATATTGGGATGATATCTCTGAAGTTCCTGAGACTGGACCTGACATGATTAGAGATATGACTGAGAAAGTGAAATTGATTCAAAAGAAAATGAAGGCAGCTCAGGACAGACAAGCCAAATATGCCAACCTCAGACGACGACCGTTGGTATTTGAGGCTGGAGACCGAGTATTCCTGAAAATTTCACCTTTCAGAGGAGTTGTCAGATTTGGCAAAAAAGGGAAACTGTCTCCACGATATGTCGGCCCATATGAGATTCTTGAAAAGATAGGGGATCGTGCCTATCGACTTGCCTTGCCGCCTTCATTATCCGGAATACATGATGTCTTTCATGTATCAATGCTGCGGAAATATCTCCCTGATGATTCTCACGTGATTCAACCAGACGAGACTGAGCTGGATGAGACATTGAGTTATGTCGAGAAACCGATCCGGATTATCGATCGTAAAGATAAACAGCTCAGAACAAAGACGATTCCTCTTGTAAAAGTTCAATGGACTCGTCATGGTGTTGAAGAAGCCACTTGGGAGACTGAATCGGATATGAGACAAGAATTCCCAGCATTGTTTCACTGATGTAAATATTTATTCAGTTTTTGTATATATACTCCTTATTAATACGATTGACAGTTTGTGATTTCGAGGACGAAATCGTATCTTAGGGGGGGAGAAATGTAATGCCCGAGAAATTTGATCCTAATAATCTTTAATTATTGAAATATAATTTGATATGATTATTAAAGGATTAATCGGGACACGAAATAAGAGTTCATATAACTTGTGTAAGTTCTGGACAGAAGTAGTGGCGCCCGAGCGGTAGATTACGACCGCCCGAGCGCCAATATTCTGTAGAAGAAGGATTCGGGCAGAAGAGATGGCGCCCGAGCGGTAATTTATGACCGCCCGAGCGCCAATGTATAAATCCGAAAGGAATCGGACAGAAACTGCAGCGCTCGAGCGGTAGTTTATGGATTGCGTTTTTGGTTTATGATATGCTGTTGTGTTATTATTGTTTTTTGTTTATTAAAATTTGAATATTTAGAATTTTTATTAGTTGTCCCTCTAAATGTAATTATTTGAATATTAGAATTTTGATTCTTTGTGTTCTATTACCCATTAGTGAAGCTAGTGTTCAAATACTTTATTAAGGTTATACAGTATGTTCTATGTTTAGTTCTTCATCGAATAACAATTGAGGAATATAGTGAATATCTTTTTTTTTTTGCCAACGATTTTATTAATAAATGGTTGTGTGGTGAGTGTTAAATGTCCCACATCGGTTGGATAAATAACCTTTGAGTGGCATATATTGGCTTGGACAATCCTCCCCCCTTGAGCTAGCTTTTGGGGTTGAGTTAGGTCCAAATTCCAATCTTAACATGGTATCAGAGCTCAGGTTACACCGTTATGTGTTGGACCACCCGTTCTGTCCATAATGGGGTCATTTGTAAACTCCACGCTCCAGATGTTCATTCCTGGGCGTGAGAGGGGTGTGTTAATTGTCCCACATCGGTTGGATAAATAACCTTTGAGTGGTATATATGGGATTGGACAATCCTCCCCCCTTGAGCTAGCTTTTTGGGTTGAGTTAGGTCCAAATTTCAATTTTAACATGGTATCAGAGCCCGGGTTTCACCATTATGTGTTGGACTGTCTATAATTAGGCCACCCCTTCTGCCTATAATTGGGTCATTTGTAAACTTCACGTTCCAAATGTTCATTCCTGGGCGTGAGAGGGGTGTGTTAAATGTCTCACATCGGTTGGATAAAATAACCTTTGAGTGGCATATATTGGCTTAGACAATCCTCCCCCCTTGAGCTAGCTTTTGGAGTTGAGTTAAGTCCAAATTCCAATCTTAACAGTGAGACATGTATTCATCTTGAAAGAAGTATGCATTGTATTGCAACGGATATTACCATTTAATCATTTTTAAAGGTTGAAACAAGAATATATATTCATCTTGAAAGAAGTATGCATTGTATTGCAACGGATATTACCATTTAATCATTTTTACGGCAAAAATTTATGTGAGACGATCTCACGAATCGTATTTATGAACACATCTCTTATTTGGTTTATCCATGAAAAAATATATGCTAAGAGTATTACTTTTTATTGTGAATATGAGTAGAGTAAACCTGTCTCACAAAAAGACGATCCCACAAATTATAATCCGTTAGACGATTTCATATAATACCTACTTTTTTTTTTTTAGGTTGGAAGCTTGGTTTTATATTGGATCGCTTTTATTATATATGCTGGATAAAGTTGATGCTAGTGCTTTAAGTGATCAAGTTCATCATGCTTGAAAATTTCATTTTCATTAGTGACCGCACCGCAGTGTCTTTTATAATTAATTTAATCTATAATCAAAATAAAATCATATTACCATTTGAAATTATTTTGGAATAATGACTCAAAAAATTCAAATTCAGACCATGTCTCTTAGAATTTAATAAACAGTGACAGATTATGTAAAAATATTTTGGGTGTTTGTATATGAATTTTTCTAAAAATAATGGAAAAAAAGTTCATTAATGAATTGGTCGGAAAAGTAATGGAATTGCATATGTCTAACCTCTTCGTAGAAAACCACAAAAGAAAATTTGACGAGATACAAAAATCATACGTTTGAGTTCTCCAAAATCATTAATCACGACAAAATCTAACCACGCATGTTTAAAACTGAAGAAAATTCCACTCAGCAAACGTTATCAAGCACCAGGCGCCGCATCCTTAACTTTGCCATGCAGATACCCGCTGTACTCTACGGCGTAATCCTTCACATGGCTGGCCGTATCAGCCATCCGGGTCCTCGCGTAGTCGACCCGATCCGAACCCGGAGGGTGGAACCCCCTGAAATACCGATACAGCCAGGAAACCGCGGCAGCCGCGGCGACTCCGAACCCGAAGAAGGAGAGGAAGCCAGCTATGGCGATGAACAGCAAGGTCCCGAGGGGGACCCATATGGGGCTGGAGATGAGAATTATGGGCACCAAAAAAATGAGGCCGAGGACTGTGGCGGTGAGCGTCAGCCCTGTGAGGAGGAGGAGAATGCCACCGGAAATGACGAGGGTGGCTAATCCCACGAGCTGGGTGGAGTTGGGTGCGTGCTGTCTCAGTTTCTGGATGAATGAGGCGGTGGAAGTGGGTCTCCTGAGGGAATTCTGTTGATCGGCCATTGTTGGGGGATCAGAGCACCACTGGATTCAACGGGTTTGTGGGAGAGATTAGAGGGGAAAGGGTAGAGGGCGTTTGGCGACACGTATGGGGGTTTGTTTCATGCATGCGAACGCGTGGATGCTGAACAAATTTTTATTTTTTAAAAAAATAGTTGATATTTAAATTTTAATTTATACAGCTTAAATACTCGTCTCTCTTCTTTCATATTGTTATTACCAATCTCATACATACTCTACATCCAGGCATGCGTTCATATTATTTTTATAATTAATTAATTTATATTTAACTATGTATAATAATATACTTGTTAAAATTAGTATCAGTTTGAAATTATTATATTCAAATAAAAATCATATTATAATTACAAAAATTAATGAAAAGACATTCTATAATTTGAAATTACAAAAAAAAAATCACAATTACACCATTTTTATCTCTTTCATAAATATTTTTAATATATCAATTCATGTTAAACCCACACTTAATGAGTACATTATATTTATAATGGAAATTAAATAAAGAAATTTAAGCTAAGTTTTTTCTTATATCGAATTGGATATGTTGGGTGTAATCTAATGCATATTTATTTGAAATATTTTCTTTCGTAATTGATGCTTGCCAAATATTTGTGATGGTCCGGTTTTTTTATTATGTTGCTTTGTTTATAAAAGTTCAATTAATAAAAGTACATTTCAATGCAAATTCAAAAACACGGAAAATTTTAATATGATTTAGTTAAATTTATTCACTTCTGAATCAAAACAAATCCACTAAACAAAACAATATTAAAATGTAAGAATATGAGAATATTCATTCACGTCATTTGGGTTTGGTTTTATCTATATATTCTCTACTTTTTAATAATAATAATAATAAATAAATAATAAAAATAGTAGTAAAATTAATTTTTTGATAAAAATATAAGAATAATTTTATAACAAAAATAAATATAACAATGGGAAGCTATTATTATCAGAATTCCAAATTATATTTGTAACAACAATAAATATAAAAATATTTTCTAATATATATTTTCACGTGTTTATTACCATTCCTTCATTTGCCTATATTTCACAGGTATAGTTTTGAAAAAACCGATAAATAAAAATCGAACGAAATTACTGTTTGAGGATCCAATATTACTCGAGTAAAGTACTAAGGTGTCAACTTTGACCGAACTTCATTTGCGCCATATTTTTCAAAAGTGAAATAAAATATATGATCGCATGAATAAGTCATCCACTTTGAAATAGGTACGTATTGATTTTTTAGTCATACGATCCATATATCACCTAATAATATTTAATATTTTAATGTTACGTATTTTTTTTTATAGACAAATTACCTACTCAACATTTGGGAAACTATCCAATTTAGCTATTTAAGTTGTCATATTTTTTAAAATTCTCTAACCTTTTAGAATCGTGCTTTAGTCATTTCACTGTCTTTTGTTTATTTTTAGTCTTATTTTGTCCAAGTGTAACATATCGTCAGTTTTCTAATGTCACGTCCTTATTTTTTAATGACATATCAACATTTCTCAAATGTCACACCAACCAAATCGAAAGAAAACTTTAAAAAAAATCATAAGACTAAAACAAATTTGTCTAATTAAATTACCAACACAGAAAATATAATACATAAAAGAGTAAATTTATTATTTTCTCTCAACTTGCAATAGAAAATATATAATTTTATGTAAAGTGTTTGAATACTGACAAACACATAATATTATATTATTATTTTTATTAACATATAATATTAAATAAAATATGAAACAGTTAATAAAAATTTAAACAAGATAAATAATCATATATAAATTGGCCCCTAGTCATCCCATTCCGCCACCTCTCAGTTTTTCTTGTTTCTTCCTCACATTTCCGACTCCTGTCCCTACGGAAAATGTCACAGAGAGCCAACCGCCACCAGCGGCGGCCGTCGCAGGGTGTGTTCGTTATTCCTGAAAACCTTTCTACTCCTCCCCTGGAGGACACTGCTCCACCACCGCCTGCCGCTCAAGCTCCGGTTCCACCGAAAGAAAGGAGCGGCGGCGGGAACATTCACTTGCCGCCGCAGCCTCCAAAAAAGCCGGCAGAAGAAATGCCCATTTTGGGTCGTTCTACCAAATGATAAGCTACTGAGTACTGATGGTCCGCCGCTATGATAAAGTATTAAATAAAATTAATCTTTTAGCATTTGTATTAATCAGATATGTCATTTTCCTGCTTTTGTCAGCCTAATATATTTTTTTCTGAAATTAATGTAATTTCTGCATTAAATACAAAACATATATCTATGATGTATCTCTATGTTCAATTTGTAGAAGTATTCTGAGATTAATCGTTATATTTTTGTTTTATTAAATTGATTTAACGTGTTTCTGTATTAATTGTAAGTAAAATTTAGTGCATATAATTTAATGTAATAATTAATAAAAAAATTAAAAGGTTATTTATTTTATGTTAAGTGAAATTAAATATAATTCACATTAATATTTAAATTCAGCGGTTTGAGAACGTAATCTATGAGATCCATCCACAACAAAAAATTCTAACAACGACTAACTAATTCATTGTTTATTTCTAAAAAAAATGATTGTTTTATACTAAAAAAAAAGTAAAAAGACCAAACCTCAACATCTATATTTAAAAATTATATTGATATATTTACAATTAATTCAAAAATCTAGTATATTTAATCAAATTAATACTGAGTTTAGTGTATGTATTCTTAATTCGTGTGTAGAATATAATAATTTTATTATATTGTATACTTCGTGTGTAAAATATGATATCTAAAATAATTCTTTCTATATTATCTATGCTATATTATAATATTAAACTTCAAGACATTACACACACAATATATTATTATAGGACTTATTTAATATTGGAAAAAAAATTATATTATTATAAATTCATTAACACAACAAACTATCTGTGTCTTATCAATATATTAACAAAGTGTCCAAAAATAAGTCCATTCTTTCTTCTTCTTTTTTTTAAAAAAAAAAAAAAAAGAATTTGAACTGTGATAAATGACAAAAATGTTTAACCAACGTGTAGAAATTGTGGCGGTGTTTATTTCAATAATTTCAAAGGTTTGAATAATGAAGAAAAAGTGCACCGACAATAAAGTTTGCGGTCAACCATGATCATCCATTCCAGTCAAAATTGAATCTTTTAAGACACCGACACATTCCGCGTTATATATGCTGTGTTGAATAATGTTTATTTTATATATTAAGAATAGTTTTTAATATCGGATCGAACCGCTCATTTCAGCGTCGTTTTCTTGAATCTCCGATTTTGCACAATCTCTGACTTGCAGGAAAACTCGTATGATTTAAGTTTACATCCAACAAATAACCCTCGCGGCGTTTCATTTTTTTTATGATAATTGAATGGGAAAACCTTAAAGTTAACAGGTACTCTACTCTACAAACCATGTCAGTCACACAAATGTATTTTTGTCCCTTTTGCTCTAATTTTTGGTGTCACGTGCTATGTGTGTTTTATATAAACAGACTTTAAAAAAATATACAGAGCAAACCTAGTACAAAGTTGAGACCGAAGCACATCCTGAATTGGTCTCGAAATTATTTTGCTGGGCTTCAACAGGCAATAGTTTGATGGGCTTCAACAACCAGTTGCGCGCAAATGATTCCAGTTGAATGACTTCTAAATTTTAATTTTCAAAATCAATCCCCGTGATTTTTGGGTTTAAAATTGTTTAGGTTGAATTTGGATGGATGCGTTTGAAATCCATGTAATTCGATAATATTTTTATTGTTAACAATAGAGTAATTGATGAAATATTGAATTTATACCCAATTATTTACACATTAGTTATATTAAGTTGAATATAATTCAAATACTTCGATTATTGGGTGAACTTCAAATCTATCATAATTAAAATTAAACAATATAAAACATATAAGAGTTGGATTTGAAGTTCATAGCATTATTCTCTAAAACTATAAAAATAAATTTAAATATATTTGAAATCCATAAATCCAAACATAATTGAAATCTATTGAAAATGAAATAATATACTATATAATTCATAGAACAAATAAATCTTGTATATGGTATCGTTACGTATTTGGTTGACATTCAATGTCACGTCCTAGGGACGGAGTTGGTCGACACCGACGTTATTTTCAAATTTACATTCGAAAACAACAAGCCTCATAAGTACAAAAATTCAGAAACCAGTTTTTTTATTCATAATATTGAATGTTTCATTGTCTGATATAAACTCAAATAACAAATGTTTTACAGCGGAAAAGTAAAACCAGACATAACAATATTTAACAGATACAGCGGAAAACATAATTTATAACTGAAATTAATAGTTTCTTCATCAGCCTCAGAACCGAGTCTGCTCTTCTTCATCTAACGTTTCTTCCTCGTTCTTATCTGAGATGAGTTTGATATGTGAGTGATATGGTTGTCACTCAATAAGCAAGGGGCGAGAATAACTCTCAGTTTTCAAAACCATTTTCAACAAAAATAGTAAACAAATAATATACAGAAACTCTTACTTTCAGAGCAGGAATCAATATTCAGGAATAACAAGTTTCATAATAGAAATCAGAACTTAAAATTTAGCAAGCAAGCACTGAGCACGTTTGTGAATTTCATGGCTAAACTGATATCAGTCTTCTATACGTTCTCTCCTCTAATGGGTGAGACCATGAATCATGAATGTTTCAGAATATATATTACTACCATTAGTTCAATAGGTTTCAGTGCTTCAAAAATCAGATATTAAATAAAAAATACATATATTTTGCTTCCACACATAAATTATCAAACTGGTCTCAAGATATTTATACATAAGCCCACTTACAATAATTTGCTAGAAAGTTTCGGTTAAAGTCTGAAATCTGCTTGTTCTCGTTACTGGATTTTTCTGATCCAAAAATGGCACTCTCATAGCACGAATTTCATGTGATGACTCAATATTTGTGTAACATCGATTCAGATATTTGAGGGTGCTATTTATAGGCGAAATTATGACTGTTAGCCTCCAAATTAATGGTTATAATCTGTCATGATGTGTCGCTAACAGTCTTTATTCCATGTTAAATGCTTCAATTACAACTCATAAGCTGAATCAGTATTTGTCTGCTGGAATATCGCGCTACTGAACTCTTCTGCTGGAAAAATATCAGCTTCTGAAATATCAGTTGCTGCTGATGTTGTTAACTTCTGCTGGAATTTTTGTATTGCTACTGAATATTGCTAGCTGCTCCTATTACTGAAAATTCTAGTTCTCATATAATATAATACACAAAATGGGGTGAAGAATGTCATTCTTGTTATTATTAATTATCTTCTAAATTTATTTTTACACTAATATCAAACAATATAAGTTTGGCCCAGATTCAGTTAAAATAATTCTCAACCAATTCAAGATGAGTCGAGGATCGCTATTTCAAATTATATATATATATATATATATATATATATATATATATATATAAAAGACCGAACAAACATGATCTCACATTTCACATCGATATTATTAATTTTTTTAGAATCATGACATTGACTGATGTTATAAGTTCATTGAATTGGCCAGCTAAACACAAGCTAATTATCATATTACATCATACCCAGTTTCTAAAGTTTTTTTTTTAACGGCCCCAGTTTCTATAATTGTAACCATGGTTTTAATTAATTCACCCAATTTTGATAATTATGTGAAATAGCTAAAACTAAAACAAAAAACACAAGAAATTTGATCGGTATTTAGTCGAACGTCTTACTCGACACGCCCATATAAAAAGTTTGAATAAATCCATTAATGTTGCCTTTGGATTTATGGATCCCGAAAACAAATTCCCATTTTATGTTCCAATCGATTGCATTACAAATTTGACTTTGAACCCATGTGTCCCAGATAATAATCATCTATACTTCTATACTATTTATTATATTAAGTGTGAGGACCTTAAAATAACTATTTTGAGGACACAAAAATACTTAATTCCATAATATTACTCTTCTTACTCTACTAAAAACCTTTTCAAGTCCCTCCATATTTTAAATATAAAAAATCAAAAAAAAACTTCTCTTTTAAATCGAACAACTTTTCTAAATCGAAAATAATTTCGTGTTAATTATTTAATATTATTTACTCAAATTAAAAATAATAATAACATATGCAATGCATGTGTATCTTTTACTAATATGTAAATATGAACCAACAAATAATTGAAAAAACTTCAGTTTAAAGCTTAAAACAACAACAAAGAAGGGAAGACCAAAATTATTCAACCCTTTCATATAAACATAAACATAATAAAAAAAGAAAACAACTTTTTTTTTTCGTTCATAAATTACACACAGCTTTAGACATGAATAAAATAATTAACTAATTAATTTTTTGTTTAATTTTTGCCAACGAAACAATATGTAAAGTGTCATCATCAAATAGCGTGGAGTTGAAGCAGAATGTGAGAGAATTATCCGCAATGGACCCCCGACCAACAGTTTATTTTCGGGGAAAAAATTATTGTAAATTATATAAACACAAATAACAATAATAATTATTGTTTCATAAAAGTCGTGGCTCGGCTGAGTCAAACTCATGTAAGCCTATAACTGAATTTTATTTGAAAGAGCTATTCGCTATTTTGCTTTGTAAAAAAAAATGTTATATGTATAATAAGATGAGTTATCTTAAATGTATTTTTTAAAGTGTTTTTTAAAATAAAATGTAATTATAATTTTTTCATTTTAAATGCATTTTGTTAGACAATTTATAACATTCATCTCATCGTAAATGTAGCGTTTTCCAAAAAAAAATTCTGAATTTTGAAATCAGATTTTTCAAAAATTAGCATTTATATAATCTTCAAAAAAGTATAAATAGAATCGAAATTTTCCTTGCAATGATAAGCATGAAATTGATATTTTAATTACTTATGTACCCTGAAAAAAAGTGTTTATAAATACACGAGAAAATATTATGGTCCAGATGTATAAAAAAAACTTGTGTCTTCACATAATATATGTTATAATAATTATAAATTCCAGCAATCCTGATCCGATCTTTTCAAAATTATGTTCAAGGATTTCTATGAGTTTTTGACAGAAATATTAATCGTTAATAAATACATAATAATTCCTCAACTGATCAAAACAATGAGAAATCTAATGTGTATTAGTGTATACATTAAATAAAAATACATATTAAATTCAAATATGTTCTTTGATTTTCTAACATTATTCTATATGGTTTATGATTATGAAACGAGATAACTCGATTTATAACTGTAATGCTAATTTTAACATAAAAATAATATTTTCATGAGTTTGGGAAACTCGTCTCACAAAATTAACATGTGAGATTGTTTCAACATTTTTGACTGGAGCAATTAGTTTATTATTATACTAAGTATCGAGCCAGCGGCTTTTACTGGCTTGAAAGTTACGCGGCGTGACGTCGTCGTTTAACACTTAACAGAGTCCATTTACACGCAGTGAAACCTTTACCAAATACTCTCTATAAAGAGAGCCTACAAATAGAATTAGTGGAGAGCCTTGTTCGTTATCCGGAGCGTCTACAAAATTCTCTCACGTTCTCTGCTTCAAACTAAAGCAACTTCAACATGGTGAGCATTTCGTCTCCCTTGTAGGGATTCGGATTTCGCTATTGTGTTGAATGTTTTTGAGTGATTGCTGGATGATTAATTGATCTGATTTTCTCCGTTTACTTTGATGTTTGGAGTGCTATTTTTTTAGATTATGGCTTGATCGGAAGTTGTTTTACTGTACCAAAAAATGCAAGATCTGCTCCGTGTGTGCTGTTGCTTGGAGTGAGTTCGATTGTGAGATTTAACTTTGCTCACTGGATGTGAGCTAACAGGGCGTTGATGAAGTTTGATTTATCTGATAGATGTCGTTTTTATTGATGATTTAGCCGCTTCAAGGTTATTTTCAAAGTATGTAGTTTATGAACTCCATTAGATGATGATCAGGACAGTTTTTTTGCTTGGCACAAGCATATGATTAATCAATTTGATATTAAGAACCATATATATGATGCCTTCACCAGTTTGTTTGTGTCTGTTTGATTAATTGACAAAACACAATTCCTCAATATTCGGAGGGCATAAAGAAATGGAAGAACGAATTTTTATAAAGAACAGCAAAAGCTTTTAGCTAACATTGTGTGTTGTTATCTGGCGCTTTGTGGGACTGAATAAAACTGAGACTCTCCCTCCTGTTGGATGTTGGTTCCCTGGTAGATTTCGTAAATTTTGTTGGCGTGTCGAGTTCTTTGCTTTCATGATACTATGTGGTTGATTCCCAGTTTATTTCGTGCCAACCACTTACAATTTTACGTCAGGCGAACAAAATTCTTGTCATCTTATTTGTAGGCAAATGCGGCATCTGGGATGGCTGTGCATGATGATTGCAAGCTAAGGTTCTTGGAACTGAAGGCGAAAAGGACTCATCGCTCCATTGTCTTCAAGATAGAGGAGAAACAGAAGCAAGTTATTGTAGAAAAGATTGGTGAGCCAACTCAAAAATATGAGGACTTCACTGCAAGTCTCCCTCCCAATGAATGCCGTTATGCTGTTTATGATTTTGACTATGTGACTGCTGAGAATTGTCAGAAAAGCAGGATTTTCTTCATTGCTTGGTATGAACCAACATTTATGCCTGCTTATTTCCTAAATGCTAACATGTCATGTTGATGCACTTGTGTGAAATAAGTTTATTGCTACATTTATGACACTCGAATTATTTACTTGATGACATTTGCCATGTAAGGTCTCCTGACACTTCACGGGTCAGAAGCAAGATGATTTATGCTAGCTCGAAGGACAGATTTAAGAGGGAATTGGATGGAATTCAAGTTGAACTACAAGCGACTGATCCAACTGAAATGGATCTTGATGTTATCAAGAGTCGTCTATCGAAGTAAAAATTTTCAGGGCTTCTGCAGTGGACTTGCTCTGGTGCAGTGAGACCATTTTAAATTGAATGTCTATAACTGTGGGATATGGTAAACCTAGATAGTGGTGACCATAGTCTCCATGTACTACCTATATCTTTCTTTCTAATTTTCAATCAAATCTGTGTGTGTCTGGTATATGATATTATTGGCTTTAGTTGTTGTGCAATGTATGTCAGCAGTATCTCGATATATACAAGCTGATATGTAACAATCTGAGAGGATTGAAAACTCTCAACATGTTTTGATATTAAAGTTTATGCATTCTTCATCTGTAATTTTGGTCGAGAGCGAACTAGCGAGTTCTTGTTTTCTTTTGGCCGCTTTTGGAGCAATTTTTTGATATGAAAGAGACGCACTTATAGAAACGTTAGTCGTTCATTTAGGCATGACATTGTATTCATCAGCTTTTGAAATTTTTTATGTTCTTGTTAGTTTAATAAAAACTACAAAAGATCTTTGTTCAATTTGTAACCTGGCTTTCAATTTGACAAACCTGTTAAGAGTTTGGATTCTTAATAAATTCAAATTCGAAGACTTTATATTTGCTACTTCTATGTTTTATTATCTTGTAATGGGATTTATTTGGTGAATGTTGGATGGATCAATTTGACCTTCCTGATTACTTCCATTCATATAAGCAACATGCATAATGTTAATAGTGGTTAAAAAACATCTATATGTTTGAGTGATTTTGATATAAATATAAACAGACCTGACTAGGAATGAGAATTAACTAAAAATATATATCTTTCTTTCAATGTAGCATTAATATTTCATAGTCACATATTACCCTTGTTCCATATTTTCACAATTCCAGATCCATTAGTTTTTGGTATTCATTATACAAGTAAAATGGATCATGGACTAGTCTTTTTTATATTGTTCACTACGACTAGCATTGGGCTGTAAACTATTTCAAGCTTATTACAATGAATAATTTATAAGTTATCTATGACAAAATATCTGGTTAATTTTTTTAAGGGTTCATAAGATTGAAATATCTCAAAATAATGGATTCAAATCAATTTTATTGTGCAAGTGAACCGTATTGAGTGAATTTTAAATTCATAACTTATTAACTAATTTATATGTAATGATTATCGAGATATATATGAAATTTTTTATTTCTTTCAAATCAAGTCCACGCGCAACCGCGGGTTGTATTACTTATGTATAGATGATATGTTTAAAATCTATGACTTCGAATTTTTTTGAATTTTTTGGATGGGCATGATGAATTTTATATTCACTATATATCAAATTAAATAATTTTAATAGTAATCGTGATGAATTTTAAATGTACGTATATTTTGGTTCATTTGAAATAAATGTTTTTCATATCATTCTCCAAAATTAAATATGTTCCTCTAAATAAAATACATCAATCCTAGAACAAAAATATTTTAAATTACTGCGTGAGGTAAATTTTGATTGGTATTGTTTGTTTAGTATAATCCATCTACGGGGATGAATTTCATTTCGTTCTCTTGCGATGATTGAGAGAAGTTTTGTATTTCATAATTTTCAACTTAAACATTCCACTCATTGGCTTATCAAGCTAAAACTTCTGTTCTGGGATGGGCCGGGCTACCTGGTTTCTCTAAAAAGCGGGCTACGTTTGCCCAATAGCCCACATATTAGTAATGAAAGTTTAAAAGGTTAGGCCCATCGTCAGTTAGCAGGCTGCGGCCTGCTATCGTTCACCCTTTAATCAACTTACCGACGTGAACCTCTACCCCACCTCTCCGTAAATCTTAATCCCATCGGCGCCGCCTCCTTCTCCGACCTCAGCCATTGCCGTCAATCATCATCGCTAACAATCGCTGGTGATTAATATTTGACATGTATCTGATTTTTTACATAAATATTTTCTTCCTCTGTGTTTGGAATGAGTTTTTTTGGTGATTTGGTCAATTGGTTTGGAATTGTTTGGCTATGATTTTGAAGTTTTTTTTATGCATGTTTGGTTCATGTAATGGGTTGATGAAAAACGTTAACGTTTGAAATGATTTTGTTGATGTATTTCAAGTATGGAATTTGTCGTGCATTACTTTGTAAAATTAAGGAAATGCTGTGATGAGTAGTTTGTAATGGTGTAATATGAGCTCCATAGATGCCACCGGTTTACATTTCGTTGAAACAATTTGGTCAGTAAATGACTAGCTTGAGCTCAATTTCGAGCCACTCGAAAATTTACGAGCTTATGTAGGAGTCTGAAAAAATCTTGACTCAAGCTTGACTTTGTTGCCACACTGAGGTGTCAAGTTGGATCTCAAGCAAAAAAAGAAAAAAAAATATATTCCGGGGATAATGGACATTGGTTATTTTGATGGTCAAAGTCCTTGAAATCCCTTCAAATACAAATTTTGTTTTAAACTTCCTTCGTACTAAACGTTTATAATGATATTTCAATTTCTAACTCTTGGTTGAAAGTGTTATCACGGCCTCTTTCTACTTTATCTAGTACTAGTCGCTACTCGCTATACTTCTTATTGTGCTCTGAAGATAACTTCTCCGTCCTTGCTGCATTTTTAAAGTATCCATTCAGCTTGTCTTCATGTTGCTTTTAATCATTTTAAAACTAATCTGTTCTCCTTGCTTCATGCCTTCATGCTACTGAAGTTGATTCTACTCATGCGATTAAGTTGTTGATGAGTGTGTACTCTGTTTTGTACAGCAAAAAATATCTGCATCAAAATTTTTCAATGGCTACGTTTGCTAGACCCGAGAATGCTTTGAAGCGAGCTGAAGGTAGGTCTATAAATTAACTCTTGCATGTACGTTACTTGAATAATCTGTCTGTAGCTTTGGATTTTTTTTATATCTACAGGCTACTTGTTTACATTAGTACATCACTTTTCGCTAACATTTTCTGAACTATCTTGGAAAGACTACTAATTACATTCTTTTGGATCATCTGTCTGAAAATAAGTTAAAATAACAAGGAAGTCACAATTGGCTGTTTCTTTCATCTCAAATGGCGTCACAAGGAACCAACCATCCACCTCTAATTTGTTCCTCATCTTATATGTTTTGTTGCATATATACCAATTAATGTCATCGGGCATGGGAGCCAGTCAGAGATAGGCCCCCAAACACTTCATCAAAATTTCATTTGTCATATGCTACGTGGCGATGTATTTTCGCAATTCATAGTTTTGATACATGTACATTGCTCAAATGCTGATACAGAGTTGATCAATGTTGGACAAAAGCAAGAATCCCTCGAAGCTCTTCATAGTTTTATCACCTCAAGGAGGTACAGAGCGTGGACAAGGACACATGAGAAGATTATGTTGAAGTACGTGGAGCTATGTGTTGACATGAGGAGGGGAAGGTATGCCAAAGATGGTCTTATTCAGTACCGTGGTATTTGCCAACAAGTGAACATTACTTCACTGGAAGAGGTGATTAAGCATTTCATGCAGATGGCCACGGAGAAAGCCGAACTTGCTCGTAATCAAGCACATGCCTTGGAAGAGGCTCTGGATGTCGATGACTTAGAAGCAGATAAAAGGCCTGAAGATCTTCTTTTGAGCTATGTTAGTGGTGAGAAAGGAAAAGACAGATCTGATCGTGAACTTGTAACACCATGGTTCAAGTTTTTATGGGAGACATACAGAACAGTGTTGGAAATTTTACGAAACAACTCAAGATTGGAGTCCCTCTATGCGGTGAGTTTTTCTCCTATTTGTATTCATTCTAATTCAGTAACTCCTGCGTCTGACATATTAATGTATTTTTTTCTTATCCTCTATCATGTTGACAGTCCTGGAGTAGTTGCTCTGAAGTCTGAACATTCTTCACTCCTTAATGATTAAGTAAATGTTAGTGTAGCAAATCGATGGTGTACTATCATTTTAATTTGGTTTAAAATCTGCAGGACACTGGATATGTTTATGTTTCTGATATTTTGGTAGCTATAGGCACCTCAATGATCTCCTTCCCGAAGGTTTATCTATAGATCGAACGTACTGTAAAGAATATGTATATTGCGCTTGGTACTTTGGGAAGTATCAATGTGGATACTGAATGCTGAAGTTATCAGATACCCTGGTGCTGATACAATTGTCTACATTATTATTTTTCAGTTTTCCATCGTTCTCCATGCTACTTTAATTTTGTTGTGTTGTACACTTTCGGAATTCGGAATTTTTGTGTGAAACTTTGTCTGAGACTAAAAAATTCCTTGGACTTGTGTTTGCTCTTTACAGATGACTGCTCACCGAGCCTTTCAATTCTGTAAGCAATACAAAAGAACTACAGAATTTCGGAGGTTGTCTGAAATTATTCGGAATCATCTTTCAAACCTTAACAAGTATAGAGACCAGAGGGATAGGCCTGACCTTGCTGTTCCAGAAAGCTTGCAGTTGTATCTTGACACTAGATTTGAGCAACTGAAAGTTGCTGCTGAACTAGAACTTTGGCAGGTTTGTTCACAGTCTGTGACTTGGTTCATATGCCCCCACTCACACAATGTGACTAATTATTAATACCTTTTATGTTCTCATAGTTTCTAAAGTATTTGAGTTATTTTCTTGCTTTTGACACGCAGGAAGCATTTCGTTCGATTGAGGATATATATGGATTGATGTGCATGGTGAAAAAGAAACCTAAGGCTTCCTTGATGGTTATCTACTATTCAAAGCTTTTAGAGATATTCTGGATGTCATCCAGCCATCTTTACCATGCTTATGCATGGTTTAAGCTTTTCATGTTTCAGAAGAACTTTAACAAGAACTTAACTCATAAGGATTTGCAACTAATAGCTTCATCAGTTGTTTTAGCTGCTCTTTCAGTACCTCCTTATGATCGTTCCTATGGAGCATCTCATCTCGAGCTTGAAAATGAGAAAGAACGGAGTTTGAGAGTGGGTAACCTTATTTCATTTGACGTTGAATCCAAGCCTGAGAACAAAGAAGTGGTAAACGAAGTCTTGGCTGAGGCTCTTCCTCGTGTTTTTATGTCGCAGTTATTGAGCTTGTGATTGCTCTCTTTTTGTTTTTCAGCTTTCCAGGTCCTCCCTTCTTCTTGATTTGGTAAGTCAAAATCTTAGATGATTTCAAATCAATAATTTTGGGTATTTCTGTGATCTATGAAGTTTTGATTTATGCTTTCTATGTGCATCTTAGAATCCAGCACTTCTATGATTGCATGAATGAAATCGTCAAGGAGTTTGTGCTCTTACCTTCCTGGGTTTATTGAGATTGCATGTGGTGTTTCATCTTTATGCTATTTCATTTTAATACCTTTCCTTTTGTCCTTTCTTTAGGTTTCCAAGGGTGTGATGACCTGTGTAACTCAGGAAGTGAAGGATCTTTACCAAATTTTAGAACATGAGTTTTTCCCTTTAGACTTGGCGCTGAAAGTACAGCCCTTGTTGACAAAAATCTCAAAGCTCGGGGGTAAGACTGCTTCTGCTTCTTCTGTTCCAGAAACACAGCTGTCACAGTATGTTCCTTTTATAGAGAAACTTGCAGCTCTGAAGTTACTGCAGCAGGTGTGCTTTTCTTCCAATTTCCGTTTTTCTCCTTATACAACACCGACGCCACTTTTTTGTAATCGACATTGTACTTTTGTCTTTTTACCCTGTGTATATCCAGGTTTCACAGTTGTACCAGACAATCAGTATTGACAACCTGTCAACAATAATTCCTTTTTTTGATTTTTCTACTCTTGAGAAGATTTCTGTGGATTCAATCAAGTATAACTTTTTAACAATGATAGTGGATTATCGGAAGAGTGCCATTTTTTTTGGTAGTAAGGTAAGTTCACCATTTCATTGTTAATTCTTTAATATTTTACCGGCAAATCTTGGCCATCAGTCACTTGATTGTTTCGTCGCGTGTAATAAATTCCCATAAAAGTTGGTTTAATCGCCTCAACCTTGTTGATTCTATTATATCTCTTTGGGCTGACCTCCTTTATACTGGTGCTTTGAGCATAAAATTTTGGAAATCTAGGACTCTCTGTACCCATTTTATCTCCCTCTTCGTAATTGTGGAACCAATTGAATGATGTTTATAATATACTCCTGTAAGTCATATAATTAGTTATTTTTGCTCCAGAGTCTGGAATCGGAGGGCCTACGAGATCACCTGTCCGTCTTTGCAGCATCTCTTAGCAAAGCAAGGGTAATGATTCACCCCCCTGCTAAGACAACCTCAAAATTGGAGGACAGAGTTTCTGATTTAGCTGAAGTCATTGAAAAAGAACACAGAAGACTTCTTGCACGCAAATCAATAATCGAAAAACGCAAAGAAGAACAAGAACGCCAGCTTTTGGAGATGGTTTGTCCTGTCCTTTTTTGCTTTGAAAAGATAATGAATTATATTTCACTTTTTAGATTGTACTTGTTAGTTGAAAGGAGATTAGGTGTGTAATTTTCCTAGATTGATTTACGGACTTTTGCAGGAACGCGAGGAAGAGGCAAAGAGGCAGAAGTTGCAAAAAATAACTGAAGAGGCAGAGCAGAGAAGGCTTGCCACTGAGTTTGAGCAGATGAAAAATCAAAGAATTCTAAGGGAAATAGAAGAACGTGAACTTGAGGAGGCCCAAGCTTTGCTGCAGGAAGCTGAAAAACGTGGCAAGAAGAAAGGGAAGAAGCCAGTTTTAGAGGGAGTACGTTAAATTTTACTTTTGGTGTCGTTTTTACATTCTTATTTTTTACATGTTTATTTAGTTAACAGCTGTAATTTTACAGGAAAAAATTACCATGAAGACTTTGATGGACCTGGCCCATAGTGAGCAACTCAGGGAAAAGCAGGAAACGGAGAAAAAAGTACAGAAGCTTGCCAAGACAATGGATCACTTGGAGAGGGCAAAAAGAGAAGAGGCAGCTCCACTTATTGAAGCTGCATCCCAAAGGAGATTGGTGGAAGAAGAAGCTATGCACAAATATGAGCAGCAGGTCTGCATGAGTGACCTTGTTTTTTATTTAAAACTTCATGTAGATCGTGTATCTTCTGTCCTATTTCATACTATGTAGCAATGCCCACAAAATGATATTTAATCTAGTTGCTAATATTCGTTCTATTGATAAAATGATAATTTGCTACTTTTTTTTATGTAGCAAGAGATTGCTATGAGCAGAGAGCGACATGCTGGAGACCTAGAAGAAAAGAGGAGGCTTGGGCGTTTGT
The DNA here is from genome assembly GCF_022965805.1 of Primulina eburnea. NCBI lineage: Eukaryota > Viridiplantae > Streptophyta > Magnoliopsida > Lamiales > Gesneriaceae > Primulina > Primulina eburnea. The sequence continues at coordinate 44,784 of NW_027331257.1, forward strand.
TGGAGAACAAGGTGACGCATTTCAGTTATTTACGAAAAATTATTGTTTTTGGTGATAGAATGATAGTTTTCTGGTGTTCAACGTTGTCACGGTAGTCATGGTTTATGAGAAGAAACATCATCACATTGGTTGGATCTATAAGAAGACTTATATTTTAGTGTGTTATTCACGAGAGGTTATCTGAATGATAATTTACATGACTCGAAGGTTTTAACTTTGGGTTGCTTACTCTTATATTGCACTAGGGCTTAGAGAAGATCGTGCTACGAAAACTTCAATGTTATAGGAAAACTCTCTAGCATAAACTGTAGACAAAGGTGGATTTGCCTTTAGTTTGAAACTTGAAAGTGTACATCAGCATTTTCAGCTTGCGAATATATCTTTGAGTGCATCTTTGGAGTTGTTTTACTCACCTGCAATGTTTTGCCAATGCTAATACAGCAAATACTCCATGAAAAAGTGCTTAGCCATAGGATGGCTGAGTACAAGAGACTCAAGGAGGAGAAAGAAGAAAGGATAAATCAGATTATCAGGTCACGTAAACAGGAAAGGGAGGCTAAGAGGAAAATGATATATTTTCTGAGATCTGAAGAAGAGAAACAGAAAAGATTTCGTGAAGAGGAGGAAGCGAGGAAGCTTGAAGGTATTTTTCCCTTTCAAACTCCACTTTTGGATCTATTTTCACGGCAATAAAGTTCTCTAAATCCTAGCTATGACCACTCTCCAATGTCATGTTCTTTTTACTTCTCGACGACTTCTACTAATGCATAAATTATCAAGGCTTTTAACTGCCACGCCAACAATGCCCTTTCTTTGCCGAAGCTTTGTATATGTACATGTGCAGACCGAAAGGTTTGTTTTGTGTCAAATGTTGCCTTAAGTTTGAAATTGATGGTATATCTTGATAGATAATAATGCAATGCTTGCCTTCATGGCACTTAAAATTCTGCAGAGATGGAGCGCCGTAAGAAAGAGGATGCTGAGCGAAAGGCCAAGCTCGATGAAATAGCGGAAAAGCAGAGGCAGCGGGAGCTGGAGCTGGAGGAAAAAGAAATTAAGCGGAGAGACGAGCTCTTGAGGAAATCATCCTCCATGTTCTCAAAGACCGAGACCCCTGCCTTAACTCATCCGGCGGACGCAAAACCTGCTGTACCAGTTGCTGTTGATGCTACACCATCAACTGGTAAATACGTGCCCAGGTTCAGAATGGCTGCCGAGGGTGGTGGTGGCCAGGCCCCTCCAACAGCTGATAAGTGGTCTACTGGGAGCAGAATGGACGATCATCCACCTCAGCAAAGTGACAGGTGGCGGGATGATAGGAGACCATCCTTCGGAGGTGGTGGTAGTTCCTCGAGGCAGTCTTGGTCATCCACCAGGGCTCGAGGTGATCGCTGAGTACCTTTGTAGTCAGTGTACATCTCTTGATGATTTTTGAGAGTTGGTATTTAACTTTCTTCTGGTTGCCATCGGAGCAGGTTTTTTTTTTTTTCATATCCATAAGAGGCAGTACAGAAGTGTGAGCTCATGTATCATTGACACCATTAATCTGAACTTTGAAATTTTGGTATTCTTGTTTGATCATTAAATAAATGTAGATCTTATTCAACTTGTAGTCTGGCTTACGTTTTGAAAGCCTTTTAAGTTTGGTTTTTAAGTAAATTTAAATTAAAGCACTTTGTTTACTTACCCGGATTCACTATCTTGTAATGGATTTATCTGATGAGTGTTGGGATGAACAATTTGGTCGATCTGATTTCCTCTATTCCTGACAATGTTCACAATGGTCCATTTTAAATATCAAAAGACAGGTAATTTGAAAGTTAAAGAGCTTTTAAAACAAGAAGTATATCAAAAATTTTGACCATCTGTATATTACTGCCTTCACGACTAGTAAAGCTCCGCTGCCTTTATCTGATAAGTGTCTGGCGGCGGGGCATTACCGGTCATGATCGGAGACCGTCCATTGGAGGTGGTGGTGGATCGAGGTTGTCTTGGTCATCTGTACTGCCTTAATTGCTAAGAAAAGGACCAAAGTACGGCCTTGCTTTGCTATACTTCCTTGGTTTTACTTTGTGTATCTAAAATTTTTCCCCTACTTTTGCTCAATATTAATTCCTTACCTGCCGGCATCAAGTGTGCTCATTTCCTGTATAACCAATTTGATGAGTAACGTTTTGTAGATTTTGTAACTAGAATACAATGTAGCTTTGGTCACTTGTTGAATTTGAAAATATATTTTTTTAATGTGTTTGTGCGCTAAATGCTAGTTTGATTCGTGAACGCAGTGGTGGATCCGATGAGTGCGCTAAATGCTAGTTCGATTCCTGAACGCAGTGGTGGATCCGATGAGTTATTTCACGTTTCACTTAAACTAATTATTCTCATATCTAACTCTCAACACTATTACTTCATACTAATCTCTTACATTTTAACGTAAATTAATAATACATAAAGAATCCAAAGATTAAAATTTAGTCATATCATTAGGAATGTGAACGAGCTGAGCCGAACAATATCAGGCTCGAGCTCGACTCGTTCAAAGTATATATAGGCTCGAGCTCGATTCGAGCTTTTATCAAGAGACTCAGCTCGAGTCGTTTTGAAAATACTAAGTTCACAAATAGCTCGAGCTCAATTCAAGTTTTTATCATGAGACTCGAGCTCGACTAATTTTGAAATTATTAAGCTCACTAATAGCTTGAGCTCGTTTCATTAATAGCTCGTTTATTATGTTTCCGATCTCTGATATTACGCAGGCTGGTTTTCGAGCTCGTTTCCGAGTTCGTCGAGCATTCTTGGCCAAATGACCTAAGAAGATATGATAGTTTATGGGGGCATTCTTATCATTTTATAATATTTCAATCCCTTCTCAATCAAATATATGTGAGACAATGCAAGTTGTCTTCTAATGCTTGAGATATTATACATTTATTGTGTGTTTGGTATACATGATTAGGTGAGTTTATGATTTTTAAACCCACCTAATCCAACGTTTGGTACGATTTTTATTTAACCAACTCAATCTCTCTTATGAATGATTAGGTTGTATTAGGTGTGATTAAATAATACCTCATTCCCTCCTAGGATTATTTTTCCTTCCTCTATCCCTACCCTCTTTCCGATTTTACCCTTTCTCTCACCAACGCCGGACCACCTCCGCCGCAGGACCGTCGTCGAGCCTCCGCCGGACTGCCGCCAACCTATGTTGCCGGCGCGCCGCTGGCCGTCGGACCACTGCCGTTGTCGGGCCGCCGCCGACCTCCGCCGGCCGTCGGACCACCTCCCAGTGCCGACTAGCCGCCTACCACCGTCGGACCGCCTCCCGCGCTGACCGCCGCCGGCCGTCGGACCACCTCCATTGCCAGGTCGTCGCCGGAATGAAAAAGAAAAAATAAAGAAAAGGACAATTTTGTCATTACATCGTAAAATTCAAAATTATCTCATACTTAAAAATCATACCAAACATAATACTATTTTATATCATATATTACATTTCTATCACAATCATTTTTTTTTATCATTTACATACTAATCATTAGTTTTTTTTATCCTCCTACCAAACACAGCCTTACGGTCTAACTAACTAGCTAGCTCAATCTGGAGCACATAAAAAAACCGAGCTCGAGCTCGCGAAGAGGATCGCGAGCTTACAAGCCGAGTATACTTAAATTCGAGCTCGACTTGATAAAATTAACGAACGATCTGGAACGAACTTTTTACTGATTCGAGCTCTGAATACTCACGAGCGAGTAACAGGTTCATTTACATCTCTAGTTAATAAACACTCCATCATAGAAAAATATTGGATATGATGAGGACAAGGGGAAAAATTAAAGTTATGTGGACTTTTTAAAAATTTTGAATTTCAATTTTCAGGATATATTGAGTCACCTTTAATAATTATATTTTCCTTTCAATTAATTTTATAGCTCCAACCTTGCTCGAATCTCTTTTCTTCTTGCCTCAAGTACCATACTATTTTCAGCAAATTTGAACCGCATAGGAAGGGCCTTTTTTCTCTGATACAACTAGTGTCAAAAGAAACATTTCTGATTAGCTGAAAATCGGCAGGAAACAAAGGTGAGAAAGCAAATACGAGGCATTACATTTAAAAAAAATTAAATAAATAAATCATCACCATTTTCAGGAAATCATGTAAACCATAGGAAACTCTCTTAATTAAATTGATGATAATTGTACGAGTTTTTTTATTATTATAATATTTCAGTGTATATTGAATAAATAAATAGTTAACAATGAGCTGCCTTGACCAAATTGTCGCTGAAATCCCACAGCTTCTTTGCTACAACTTCGTTTCTTGCCAACTTGTTCGGCTTGAACTCGTTGCAATCCATGAAATACTTCCCCGATACGCCTTTCAGACCTGGGTGAAGTGCAACATAGCACGTTGTGGCCGCACCCTGTGTAATACGATAACAAATATTATTTATTTTACAAATTTTCATCATATTAAAATCCTACTTTTTATCAAGTGATGTCGATGTGTTCGAGTTAGTCTAGAAATATTATATCAATAATTAATCAAAATTTTGAATTTCATTTTGTTCACTTCTATTACATGTTCACCAAAGTATCAACAATGCACGCATCCATGTTAGAAATGTACGGCATTACGTCAAAAAAAAAAACCAATTTTTACATCGTGACTAAATTTTGATTAATTATAGGACCAAAATCCTACGTAGAGGAATTTCCATACTCGGCGAGTTTTGGAATTTCTTACGTATATACATGAAACAAAATCCTGATTTAGTATTTTTTTTAAAGTTGTGTTCAAGAATGTTACCTGGGGGATGTTCTTCCACATAAAGCAACAAACGAACCTAAAAATTTCTGCAAAAAAAAAAATCGATATAATTACATGAAACAACACATGACATATAATATATAAAAACTTATATGAGTTTGTGGAGGTCATACTCATGGAAACACCAGAATGTTTGAAGAGATTAGTCATTATCAATCCCGGATGCACCGAGTTCACGGTGATATTCGTTCCCTCCGCCTGCAAATAAAAACATCGTAGCCCAAAAATAAGTCGAGAAACTTAAGAAACACACGATTTTTGTCCTCAATATTTCGTATTTAGGCATATCAGTCCTTAGGCGAGCTTTCGAAAATATCGCGAAATTGAGAGATAGAGTACCTTTAAGCGTCGAGAGAGCTCGTTGGCATGAAGGATGTTGGCTAATTTGGATTGCCCATATGCTTTCTTCGCATCGTAACTAACATTATATGATAAGAAAAAAAATATAAGAAATATCAATTTTGTACTTTATAAATATATCTGCATGCAATCTTCGACTGGATTCCTTCCTACGGCCATTCTCTTTTTGCCATATTTCCAAATGATTTTGATTATGAATTTTATTTAATTTTAAATTTTGATGAAGTAGAAAAATTAGTATAGTAAGAAATGTGTTAGCAAATAGTGCTGAAGATTGGTATAGGATAGATAGAGGTTGGATGGGATCGTAAGTGGATGTCCCATTTAATTGTTTCCCATCAATCCCCTAAGTTTCGTTTGAATTGATGGATTTGAAATCCATTGGAATCGATTTCAATGATAGATTTATTGTTAATAATGAACAATATATCAAATTTTAAATATATACATTACTTATTTATATATTAGTTACAGAGAATAGAATTAATTTCAAATGACATCATTATTGAGTGAATTTTAAATGCATAATAATTAACATAAAATACTATATAAATAAACAAAACGTGAATTTGAAATCCATGATCTTACTTCTCTAAAACCATAAAAATACATCTGAAATCCAGTAATCTAAATACAACTTTTACTTCATTCCTTTATCAATTCTTTTAATAATTTTTAGGTCAAAGACATCATACTTATGAGTAAATTTGCATGTATATCTTAGATATTTTAACTCGATACTTTTTTAATTTTTTTTTTAAAATGTAATGGTAGAACTCTACAAGTTTACCTCTTTATATCATTAATCTTGTCAAACATGATCCCTTCCTTGTAAGAATAATAGACATGAGCCACCGATGACAAATTGACGATTCTACCCTCGAAGCCGGTAGCCTTGGCAGTTTGCTTCATCCGATCAAGGAGAAGGCCAGTCAAGTAAAAGTGACCTGAGAACAACCAAAATATTAATTATTTTACACACTCATGAAATTAATATATAAGTATGCATTATTTAGTAAAAAAAATTAAACATACATTAATATTATTACCTATATGATTTGTAGCAAATTGCAACTCAATTCCATCACTAGAGAGCTGATATGGACAGAACATGATACCAGCATTGTTTCTGAAATTGCACAATCAATAGTGACAACTGAAAGATGTACAGAAAAAAGAGACTAGACCGAAACATCTTTGGCTCGTATAATTTAAACATTAAAAATGTAGGAGAAGAAAACTGATTACATTAAAATGTTGAGAGGAAGATTGAGAGCTAGGAAGTCATCAGCAAAATCCTTGATTGATCCGAGTGAAGCAAGGTCAAGTTTTAGGACATCGATCCTTGCATGTTTGTGCTTTTTAAGAATGAGTTGCTTTGCCTCACTTGCAGACTCCATATTCCTTGCACCAATGATAACATGAGCATTTCTTAGTGCTAAAACTCTTGCAGTCTCTAATCCTATCCCACTCGCACCACCTACAATATAATCAAGACATTTTAAATTTATGTTGGACATAATCCACACAAGATGAAAATATTTAAGAGTAGGTCTTTCGACGATCTCACGGATCTTTAGTTATGAGACGAGTCAATATTGCTCATATTTATAATAATAAATCATGATATTGTTGATATACAAATAATACTTTTCATTGTTGCTTCAAATATAAGATCTGTCTCACAAAATTGACCCATGAGAGCATCTCACAAGAGTTTTTGTTAATATTTAAAATGTTAGTAAAAAAAATTTAATATCCAAAATTTCGGACATGATTCTTTCCCAAATTAAAATTTGAACTACTAGTTCTACGGATAAAATCACAAGAATTCAATCGTTTACACCTTTTTTTAATCCAAATACAAATTTAATATTAATTTGTTCAAAACTAATACATGAATATTTAGGATTATTGCATTCTGAGCAAGATTTTAATTAGAAAATTAATATTAATATATCTTAAATGTTTCACTTTTATAAAATTCCCAAAATTTAATCAGGATCGGTTGTCATTTTTTTAAAAAAAGCATAAATTCCAAAATTACTGAAAGCGTAACCGGAGGTTAGATAAATAAAGCTTATAAAATGATAAATTAATACTTTTCTGCATGCATGTACTGTACATATAATTATACGTATAAACTTGAAAATTTGCTTTAAACTGGGAATTTTCTTTGTATCTGACCTGTGATAATAGCAGTGATATTGGTAGCATCGATCCCATCTGTGACATTTTCAGCAGTTGAAGCTGATCCGAATCCACTCGGCCCTCTGATTCCAGTTATCAGCCTTAACATTTTCTGGGATTTATTTTAATTTTGGTTTTCTCTGCAAAAAGAAGCCTTAAAAATGAAAGCATGCTGCAAGAAATGTGACGGTATTTATAAGGAATCGATGGATACCTATTTTCCTTGTACCATAATTATGGTTGAGCCGAGAATCGAAAAAGACAAAAGACTGCATACGAAAAGGAGGGACGAGATAGTATGGTACTTAGGGTTTATTGAGTTGAATTTTTAAAGAAAAATTATATTTTTGATCTCATAATTTGTATGTTTTTTTAATGTTGTCAATCAATTCTAGGTATTTGCACTTTTCTCCAATTTTTTTTTTTTTTATCGGAATACTAATATAACATGAGACACGCTAGCAATGTGAATCGTCATATCATCATTTTTCGGTACGAATAATTTACGTCAGGTGAAAATATCTAGATAAAACATTTTTGAAAGTCATTATGCATACGAGGTAGTTTCGATTGAAGGTTTTCTAAAAATAAATTTAAAAAATGGGGTATATAAAGTTAGTCTAAAGGGTGATGTGCGAATGCGCAGTTAATGAAAGTGACCCAACTGCTATATTTATAAATGTCTCCATCCATCCGCCCACGTCTAATCAAACGTAATCATTTTTATAAGTTTCCCAACATAAAAAATGATTAAATATTTGGATTCATTCATTTTTATAGATTACGTAAAAATCAAAATGGCATTTAAAATTTCTCTGCAATGAATTAAAAAAACATATTTATATTGTGCTCTTTCTTTAAGTAAAAGAGATTAGAAGATGTTGTGGGGATTCTTAGCTAGGCTAGTCCGTGTGTTAGAAATTACCAAGTTAGGCATATGGTTACAGGGTCATGGACAAATTGAATCGATCTGAATATGGAAATAATTTTAAGGCTCCAATTAGATATATTCTAGCTCGAATTCGATTCGAAATTTGAATAGTTTAACAATCTTTGCTCGAATTTAGAGCTTTAACACGAAATCTTCGACTTGTTAATTCGAGTTTGAGTTCGACCCGAAAAGTATTTGAACATATTCGAATTCAACTCGATACCGATAATATATATCATATACAAATAAAATATTTTTTGAACCAACTAAAAAAACATACTAACCAACTTGGTTTATTTACCTCCTGGCCTAAGCATGTACACAAAGATATAAGAAAAATATGGTAGGTATAACTGTGCGACATCTTGAAAGACTCTGCCCTTTCACACCAGACCACAAATAATGAAAATTGAATACAATTATATTATACACATTAAATAGAGATATATTAGTAAAATGTTTTATTAAATATATAAAGTGGAATATATATTTAGGACATAAGAAAAATAAAACATGAACTACACAGTTTGTCAATTTTTTTTTTTTTAAAAAAAATCAATATACACTTATTAAAAAAGTATTTTACCATGTTTATATTAAAAAATCTCCTCTAATGATAATTAAAAAAAAAAACTACGTGCTAAAATAACAAATATATCAAATCCTCGAAATACTCAATATACTCATACTATAACAATTATTCTGTTTTATGATAATTTATAAAATATTTAATATTTAAACAATAAAATAACTTAAAATAGGCCTGCTTTATTTCATTGTATGGGAGATAATACTGGCATTTTAAATATGGGTAAATTATTTAGGATTCATTTAATTGTGTTAGGTGACAATAAATATGGAGTGGTTAGTCATGGATGGAGAGTGGTGCTATTTATCACAAAAAAGGAGAGTGGTGCTATTTAACACAAAAAATAAAAATAAAAAATTATTCCTAATTTAAAGTATCGGCAATAGTTAGAAATGAACATAAAAGATTTACTGGGATTATATTGTGGAAAGAGTCAAGCAACCGGTATAACGAGATTTCTACAATAAATTTTATAATATAAAAAAATTAATATAAAAATTTGATTTATCAAAATCTCATGATAGATTCGATATAAAATCTCATGAGATAACATGGTTGACACGTCACAAAGATCCATCAAATCATCTCACGATTATTAAAAAACGATGATTTCGAATGTGAAATCAAAGGTTTCAATTCCAGTAGAAGGTTAAATTGGAATTGAATCACTTGGATCTTTTTTTTTATTTTTGGTAATTTTTATTTTATTTAAATTAAATTATTTTATGTTAAATAAAACTAACGATGAAAAAACAATACAAATTTTGAGGTGATTAAAGCAAATTCAGATAATTTTCTATGGTGTATTTTGGAGGTCACGTTGAAAGTTCAAGATATGATTTCTCTAGCTATCCTATGATAGGACAACTATCTCATTCAAATGATAGTAAAAAAAAAAAAAAAAAACTTTTCGATTTATCAGGTATTTTGTATATATTATATGGTAGATAAGAAGATCAGTTTCCTTCTTCGCTAAATTTTGAGTCGAAGATTTGAAATTTTTTATGGTATTTTCAAGTTCACATGAATTTTGTTGATGTATCCCATGTTTACTTCACATTTTCACAATATTTTTGACAAATTTGACATTTAAAATATATGAAAAGCTATTTACCATTCATTAATGCATGTACATTAATTATTTGATTTTATTATGAAAACGAGAACACATAGTAAGTACAACGTGAAATAAAAACCGAGTTGTTGGTAGTAGACAATGATTGTTATTTCTGACAAAAAATTACCTACCGTGATTCATAAATGTTATTGTCGTTTGCTACCTGTATTGTCATTTTATTTTACAAATATAAAAAATCAAATTTAATTTTTTAAATTTTTAAAAATGTTTTTTTTTTTGGGTAAAACAAAGGCCAACCCTTGATTCGTATGTAAGCATTCAGCATATTGTGAGTAAAAGATTGTTTATTTTCGAAAGTAATTTAGTTCTAAAGAATATTTTAATCATTGTTGAACCCAAAAGAAAAAAGGAAACATAAGTCCAATGAATTTAATCCTTAGCCAATGTCGTTCATTTATTATAGAAAGCAGTTGAAGTAGTTGATCAGTCCTTAGCCAATGCCATGAAAGCTTGAAGACAAGAGGAGTGATTAATACAACTCTTTTAAACTCTCCTCGACTTGCAAAGAATTTATACCGGCCGGGCCAACGGATTGTAATTTATAGCCTATCGTTTTTTCATAAAATAATATTTTTCACTCAAATTTTTATTTATTATACAATATATTTTTGACAACAAAACAATAGTACTTTACTCAAATTAGCATATTATAAATATTTCTCCGTAACATAACTAATGAAAAACAGCATAATATTTTTGATATAGAAAGTAATATTTAGTTGATCGATGAGATGATCTTACGATGATTATCTTTTTATATATTCTTTAACAGTTAATATTTTTTCATTACATAATTAACAAAAAATGATATTTTTGTCATGAAAAATAATATTTTGGACATAGAAAGTGATAATTTAGTTGACTGCTAAGACGATATTACAGGAATTTTCATGATTATCTTTTTATATATTCTTTAACCGTTGATATTTCTTCATAACATATTACTAACAAAAAGTTGTATTGTTCAAAGACCATTCTTTCTTTCTAGAATTGCATATCCTTCTTTTACATTGCTCAATGAACCTTAATTCCACTAGCGGGAACGCAAAAAACGACCAATATGCAGAAGCTGCATGCATCAACTGTCCCTCTGATTTTTCCAAAGCTGGCATCTTGACTGTGAATACAACATAAATATAAGAATAAAAAGCTTTCAACAAAATTGGTGGATATGTGGTGCAAATAAATAAGTGATAGTATGCAATAACTTATGTTGCGTAAAGGCATTGACTATTGTAAATAATAGAATAGAAAGAGTATAACGAGTGGGTAGTTGGTAGCAAGAATAAATAGTGCTTTGGTACGTTCATGATTGGGGGACACAAGAATATTAATAAATTTCTAAGCATCTCTTCTCTATTTCTCTTCCCTACTTCCTCTGTGTTCTTCAGTTTCAGGAGGTTGGCTGCCTCGAACAAGCTTCATCCTATCAAGGTGCTCTCGTTCTCGTTCTCGGGATATTTTCCGGCATGGCAGACGGAACACGGCAAGCCAAAATTGATGAGGTTCTCGCGAAATTAGCTACGATGCAGGACAATCAAGCTTCGAGCATTGATTTGCTCTCCAATTCAATGAAGGATCTGTCAATTAGCTTGCAAACGCTAGATGCGAAGGTAGATCAGTACATTCGGCGACATGTTTTCCACGGTACAGAGGATCCACGGCAGCAGCCGGTGCAAGTACAATCTGAGCAACACGGATCGGCAAATTGTTTGGATACTAATTTTCCGCTGCGATCTATGCGTCTCGAGGTTCCGCGTTTCTCTGGCAACAATCCTTCGGCGTGGATCTCTCGAATTCAGAGGTACTTTGATTTCTATAATACACCGGATTCCCAACGTTTGGTCATTGCCTCTTTTCATCTGGATGGAGATGCCCTAGATTGGTACGATTGGATGCATCGAAATCAGTTGTTGGATAATTGGTCGGCGTTTTTAGTGGCTGTTGAGAAACGTTTTGGACCTTCGGAATTTGAGGATTCATTTGGTAAATTGTGCAAGCTGGTGCAATCAGGTTCTCTGTCGGAGTATCAGCACCTCTTTGAGCAATTGTCGAATAGGAGTTTGGGGGTTCCAGAACATGTTTTGAACAGTTGTTTCATCTCCGGTTTACGGCATGATCTACGCAGGGAGATTCAGGTGTATAAGCCGCATACTCTGGTTCAGGCTATGGGGTTAGCACGTCTATTCGAAGATAAGTTCCTGGAAGTCAAGTCTCAAGGGCGCACAGGGGGTGATTTTTACAAACCGGAGCGATTTTCGCATCATTCTAAGCCTTCCACTCTTCCGCCTTTGTTACCAACTCCTTCATTACCTACTGCACCAGGGGGAGTTCGAGCAAAACCACCATTACTCATTAAGAAACTATCCCCGGCTGAGATGGCTGCTCGACGAGACAAAGGTCTTTGTTATAATTGTGATGAGAAATACTCGTTCGGACATCGGTGTCAAGGCAAGTTGTTTTGTTTTTTGATTGATGATGAATTAGAGGACTCAACTCGGGCAAAGGAGGAAGAACCACATGATGATAATGTTGTTATACCTGAGATTAGCCTTCATGCCATGGCGGGGCAAGTCTCTCCACGGACGCTGCGTTTCCGTGGGCAGATTGGGAGCTTCTGCGTTCAGACCTTGGTGGACGGTGGCAGCACACACAATTTTATACAGGAACGAGTTGTGAAATTCTTGAAAATTCCCATCCTCTCTTCCCCTAACTTCAACGTTTTAGTGGGGAATGGTGACACTCTCACGTGCATTGGATATTGCCCGGGGGTCAAGATTCAGTTGGGACATGAGAATTTTCTCATTGATTTTTATGTCCTTCAACTTCAAGGGGCAGAGGTGGTATTGGGAGTTCAGTGGTTGGAGTTGCTTGGTAGAGTTACGGTGGATTATAAGGAGTTGTATATGGAGTTTTTCAAGGATGATAGGTTGGTGCGGTTGCAAGGGGAACCACTGTTACAATGGCAACAGGTTCAGTTCAATCAGATTCGTCGGTTGTCATGTACAGAGGCTATTTCTAGCTGTTTCCAGTTGTTTTCATTGGTACCAGAGACAGCTTCTCCAGTGGAGGTACTTCCTCACTCTCCAGAGCTTTCGCACTTGCTTGACCTGTTCAAAGATGTATTTGCGGAACCAAAGGCACTACCTCCCTTCCGAGCCATTGACCATCACATTCATCTTACCCCAAACTCTACCCCAGTCAATGTTCGACCTTACAGATACCCCCACTCTCAAAAATCTGAGATCGAAAAACTAGTTTCTGAAATGCTTGTGTCGGGCGTTATTCGCCCTAGTCAGAGCCCTTTCTCCTCGCCTGTTCTTTTGGTTAAAAAAAAAGACGGAACATGGCGTTTTTGTGTCGACTATAGAGCCTTAAACCAGGTTACTATTAAGGACCGTTTTCCTATCCCAACCATAGATGAACTCTTAGATGAACTTCATGGGGCTTCTATTTTTTCCAAAATCGATTTACGCTCGGGCTATCACCAAATACGAGTTCATCCCCGAGACGTCCACAAAACTGCTTTTCGCACTCATGAGGGCCATTATGAATTTGTGGTTATGCCTTTCGGTCTTACCAATGCCCCCGCCACGTTTCAAGCTTCGATGAACTCCTTGTTCCAGCCTTTTCTTCGCAAATTTGTCATCGTTTTTTTCGATGACATTCTGGTTTTCAGCACCAACATTACTGATCACCTTAACCACTTACACTTGGTGTTGGATTGTCTACGCAATCATTCCTTCTTTGCCAAACGATCTAAATGCTCTTTTGCACAACCTTCTATTGATTACTTGGGTCACATTGTTTCTGTAAAAGGAGTTGAACCAGATCCTAGCAAAATTCTAGCCATTCATCACTGGCCCACCTCATCTACTGTGAAAGCTCTTCGTGGATTTCTGGGACTATCCGGGTTTTATAGGCGGTTTGTTAAGGGTTATGCCCACATTGCTTCTCCTCTCACCGATCTTCTAAAAAAAGATCAATTTTTATGGTCCTCTTTAGCCCAAGCCTCATTTGACAATCTTAAGCTAGCCTTAACCCAAGCTCCAACTCTTGCTCTACCTGATTTTTCTGTTCCTTTCCAACTCCAAACTGATGCATCAGGCAGTGGGATAGGGGCTGTTCTACTTCAGCACAATCATCCTATTGCTTATTTTAGTAAGAAACTCTCTCCCCGAATGGCTCGAGCCTCTACTTATGTTCGTGAGCTTTTTGCGGTCTCACAAGCTGTTTCCAAATGGCGTCAATACCTTCTTGGCCATTTTTTCACAATTATCACTGATCATCAAAGCTTGCGTGACATTCTCAACCAAGCTATCCACACACCAGAGCAACAAAAATATTTGATCAAGCTTTTGGGTTTTGATTTTGATATCCAATACAAACCGGGCAAAACTAATATTGTTGCGGATGCTTTGTCTCGGGAGTTTGGAGACACCCCAGCAACTGATTCTTTTCTTTTGGCCATCACTGCCCCCCTATCTCACCTTACTACTGAAATACGTTCGGAAGTTTCGGTCGATCCTTTTTATTCTACATTACTCAAGAAAGCCCCTACTTCTGGCCCATATTCTGCCCTTTACCAGTACCGTGATGGGTTGATTTACAGGAACCAGCGCCTTTGCCTTAATCCCAGCTCTCCTCTCAAACAAAAAGTGCTTTTCGAGTTCCATAATACTCCTTTGGCAGGCCATGCAGGTGTCAAAAAGACTCTGACCAGATTGCGGCGTGCTTTTTACTGGGAGAATATGGATAAGGATGTTCGAACTTATGTTGCACACTGCCATACATGTCAACAAGTCAAGTATAATCCTTCTAAACCTCAAGGATTATTGCAGCCTCTTCCGATTCCAACTAATATATGGGAGGATGTCTCCATGGACTTCATTACTGGTTTACCTACTTCGAATGGGTTCTCTGTCATTTTGGTGGTCGTGGATCGCCTGTCTAAGTATGCCCATTTTGGCCCCTTGCGAGTTGGTTTTACATCCTTGCAGGTAGCAGTGTTGTTTACAGATATTGTAGTTAAACATCACTCTTTTCCCAAAACCATTGTCTCAGATCGCGATCCAGTGTTTTTAAGTCGTTTCTGGCAGGAATTATTTCGTAATAGCGGCACATCTTTACAAATGTCCAGTGCCTATCATCCGCAATCCGATGGTCAAACGGAAGTTTTGAACAGATGTCTTGAGCAGTACTTACGGGGTTTCGTTTCTGAACAGCCAAATCAGTGGGTGAAGTATTTGGTTTGGGCTGAGCTCTGCTATAATACGAGCTATCATTCGGCCATTCGTATGTCCCCATTCGAAGTGGTTTTTGGTAAACCTCCGCCCTCGTTTCCTTCTTACATTTCTGGATTTTCAGAGGTTGAAGCGGTGGATCAATGGTTGATTGATCGCGATGCAGTATTGCAATCTGTTCGTACCAATCTACAGGGGGCCCAAGCTCGAATGAAAGCTTCAGCAGACAATCATCGCCGGGAGGTGCATTTTGAGGTTGGGCAGTGGTGCTACATTCGTTTGCAACCCCACCGGCAGGTTTCAGTGTCTGGGCGAAAGTTTACTAAGCTTAGTAAACGTTTCTATGGTCCATTTAAAATCATAAAGAAGATTGGACTTGTTGCTTATAAGCTTGAACTTTCGGAGTCCTGTAAAATCCATCCTGTATTTCATGTTTCTGTTCTGAAACTCTGTCCCAATCCGGAGCAAGCTACCACTTTGTCTCTTCCACCCTTGGCAGAGGATAACCAACCGGTGGTGACACCTTTAGCTATCGTGGGTTCTCGTACAGTCAAAAAGGGATCTGTGGAAATTGATCAATTGTTGGTTCAGTGGGAGGGTCTGCCATTGGAGGAGACTTCGTGGGAGGATGTGCAGAATTTGGCAAAGCTGTATCCTACTTTTCACCTTGAGGACAAGGTGGTGCTTCGCCAGGAGGGTAATGATACAACCAGAAATAGAAGAATAAAAAGCTTTCCAACAAAATTGGTGGATTATGTGGTGCAAATAAATAAGTGATAGTTATGCAAATAACTATGGAGGCGTAAAGTGCATTGACTATTGTAAATAATAGAATAGCAAAGAGTTATAAAGAGTGGGTAGTTGGTAGCAAGATATAAATAGCTTTGTACGTTCATGATTGGGGGACAACAAGATATTAATAAAATTTCTAAGCATTCTCTTCTCTATTTCTCTTCCCTACTTCCTCTGTGTTCTTCAGTTTCAGGAGGTTGGCTGCCTCGAACAAGCTTCATCCTATCAGACTGTGTAAACAATAACACAAGTGCTACTTGAGAGTTGCGGCAAACGACGTGTTGCATAGGACATAGGAGATTAAAACCAAACATAAAAACCTTCGCCGCCCATTAATAGCCATGTGCAAGGAATCTTAGAGGTTAAGCAACAATTTTCGCGCATTGCATTAACCGACATTAACCAAGATTCTTGTACAAGGCAATCAACGGAGTGCGATGACTTTTCTGTTCGGTTTTCACCTCCGACGTCCGAACACGAGATCTAAGTTGTTCTTGTTCGAAAACCGTCGTCGGTCCCGGCCTAGAGTAGAAACAACTTTGAAATATGTATGTAAATGAGATGGTGAGATATTGGGGTCGAAAACATATGGTATTTATAGCAGCTAGATGAAGAAAAGAATCTGTAAAAGTGAAGGTCAAGTAGATTAATTGTAGTGTTGGCAAGGAATATAATCGTTTTGTTTCTTTTTCATCTAAAGAATTGTCGGTTTCTTTACTGATTTTTTCTTTTTACTTCTAATTACTTTGATGCTGGGAGCATATATATTTTAATAATTGTGAGCTAAAATGACTACTCGAGCCAATGATTTATGAAATTACAAGGACAAAAAGCTTGCATGTGAACAAATGCAGAATAAATATGAAAATTTGGAAAAATCTTACTCCCACTAAATATTTTGAAAAAACACTACCAAGCGATCATACGAAGTTAAAGGGGATCCTTTAGAAGTTCAAGATAAACTTTCAAATAGACATATTTGTAATCAAGAAATCTACCTTAAAAAACATATATGTCCCTCAAAGACGATATTAAATATAAAAAACTTAAGGAGCAAACTTTCTAAACCAGATATTCAAGAAAAAATTTCCCAATTCTTGAAAAGGAGATATGTTCTACCTTTCTTAAAACGAAATAAACGTATTATTTCTCTTCCATATGTTTGTAGTTTCCATGAAAATCAAATTCCTACGAAAGCAAGACTTATCCAAAGGAATTGATTAAGCATTGTCAAAAGAGGTTCAAGTTGTCCTAGACAAAAAGCTTATTCACTCGAGTAGATTCGCTTGGAGTTGCTTATCATTAGAATAAGGACCTTTTTGATAGGCTTTAATCACATTTTCTAGGTTTGATATGAAATTTGGCTATCGGCAAATCCAGGATTATGAAGAAAATTGTTACAAAACTGCATTTAATGTTTCATTCGGTCAGTATGAATGGAATATGATGTCTTTTGGTTTAAAAAATGAGCATTAAGAATTTCCAATAACAACGATAATATTTCTGAAACATTTAAACATTTTCCTGCAAAAAAGAAAAAGAAAATGACTTATCAGAATCAGCCAAGGAAATCAATTTGAGTCGAACAAAAATTAAATTTCTTTGTCATCATGTTTTTCGCAGTATTAAATTTGCATCTATCCAAAGTATTGATTTTGCAGTATTAAATTTGCATCTATCCAAAGTATTGATTTTGCAGAAAAATCCTGAGATGATGATGCGAAGATGGAATGGATATACAAGATTATTTTAATAGTTAAGTAAGGATAGCTGTTATAGTAGCCTAACTAGCCGATGGCACAAAACAGAAAATCACACTGATCACAAACAACACTCGCACAAATCATAAAACAACAAAGCAAAACAATGAATCGAACTAAATATGGCGCTCAAACTCTGGATCGTATCATGTCACCGCTACTATGATCTTACTGCCACTGACATTCAAACGAAATCGCTTCTTGAAACATATGAGATCAAGCCAACTAATGACATCGATGGTAACATCCTCCATGCTTGACAAGATGTAATGTATTGAAGCCACAGAGAGTGGCAAGAAGAGTAAGCTTGGGACCTCTGCACCATGTGTGCACTCTCCTCAATTCCAACTAACTGAAGAAACCTTCAAATTGGCAAATCAGCAATTAGAAAAAGCATTATTGATGTTAACTTTCTAGCGTGTGTCTTCGCAGTCTTTCTGTAGGTAGTGTAGAATCATATGAAACATTTGAAAACCAAATTTACATGTTCTATAACAACTTATTCTTGAAAGAGTTTAATGAGACTGGCAAAACATTTACGGTCATATCGCAACTACTTCCCCGTAGTGCACCTCTGTGCCACAATCACCTTAACTAAACATATCTGCCAACTTAAAAATAATATTATTTTCGTGACAATGGGGCAACAGATGGTAAGAGGTTTAGAGAGTGTCGAGTCCTAACGCCTTGGCTTTCATCTTCAAGGACCTCAAGCAATGAATTGCTTCATCAATAGCACCAGTTGCGCCTTTACCATTTAAACTCGGGAAAATGCTCTGCATAATACTCAACGTCTCCTGTATTCTTTCTTTCCTTTTGGTACCAGACAAGGAAGCTACTCCTTCTGTACCTAGCCAATTGGTGTTGCGACAAGTTGATTCTGCTTCACCTTCCAAACCAGAGAATTCATTGGTTTTCAAAGAGCTTCGAGTCTCCTTTAGTAATGTCGCACCATAAAATCCATCCAAAAGTTTCTGCCTTTTATTTGGCCCAGCAAAGTTATCGACCTCTTCGCCTGTTTCTTCAACCAAATCCTTAGTACCATTATCAGTCATTGTACTAGGTGAATGGCCAGTGCTTGTTTCTTCATCTTCTTCGGAAAAATCACTGTCGCCATCTGAATATAGCAAAGCATCCAGTTCTTCCGTGTCTTCACGCATTTCAGACTCAACCGCAATATCATCTCGAGAGTTATTTTCTTTGTGTTCTTCATTAGCAACTGGCCTCTGAGGATGCAAACTAATCCTGGGATCTCCCTCCATTACATTATTATCATTATAAGTGATAGGTTTAGGGATCGAACAAGTTCCACACTGAAAATGAGACCTGAATCCAGAACTATAAATCAAGGTCGTTTTGCCACCAGATTGATCAAACACAAGAAATCTCTTCTCGGTTGGGGCAGGGTCAAGTATAGGGCTTTCTTTTTGTTTGAAATCAATAGTGCTAGCAAGTAACTTTTCCTTGGACGCAGAGTTCAGTACAGGAGCAAAGGTCTGGTGAAAATCCTCAACAGAATGAGGATTCTTCAAAACTGGCTCAGTATTCAGCCAGCCAATATCATATGGAAAGCCGGATAAATTCCGATTGGACGAGAGTAAGTGTGCACGCCGATGATGAAACCAAGATCCGGAGTCTCTTTCCATTTAATACAATGAGCTTCTAGAAAGAAGAAATAATGGTCAGACAATCAATATAAAAGTCTTTAAAACAGTATAATGAAAAGTCAGAGACCCAGCAAACTTACCAGTTTAACAAATCGTACAACGGCGATAGTTTGTATCTTTGAGTAAAAACAGAAACGATAAAAACAAACGAGCTTAACTTGACTGCGTGGAAAATAAATCAATCTACGTAACAGGTTTAAGCAATTGGCGGAAATATTCAGCCTGAAAGAAAACCAAGAAAAACTTGTTAGTACTTGCATTTCTTGATACAATTGCACGAAGACGATGGGGGCATGTGGCCTAGAAAAAGTAGAAAAAACTTATTTGTACAAAATGACTTCGTAGCATAATCAAGTGTACGCTACTAACCTGACAATCTTGAAGGGGTTGAAAGCATGCTATGACTCTAACTATTATGGTGGCACACCCAGCAATTCCATTCTCGTGTTTCAATGCCCGAAATCTTGTCTGGCTAGCAGCTTGGCACACCATAACTACTAATATCCAATAGTTCACTCGAACTTTCTTGAGACCGTTCAGAAATGAAAGTAAAAACAAGATTATTGCAAATTCTATGCTCAAAAGAGTACCACAGTTCCCACAAGGCTCCAGCCAAAGATAATAGACAAATTCCCAAACTTAGCCGTATTAAATTATCTAAATGGAAAATGATACAAAAGAAGGATTGATGCAAGGGAAGGAGAAATAACTAAGACGTACAGGAAAACAATTCAGCTTATACAGAGTATGCAGCAAGAAATGATGAAAAAGTGAGATGAACCCATGGAATCAATAAGTATTTCAATGTGTAATATGAAAGTTCGAGGTTGAAAGAGTAAAGGATGCTGTTTTCTTGAAATAAACTATTACAGAATCACACGGCAAAACAAGTTCAACGTGATAGCTTTTCGAAACACGTCAATGGAGAGACAGAACCACCGCATATTGTTCTTTATGGTGATTGTTTGCCACTTTTACAGGCTATGAGAAACCTGCGGAGAAGTTTAAAAATTCATCACACTCTATCCAAGTTGAGAAGATCAAAACAAATCAACTGCGACGTGAAAGCCATACACAATCTATAATTTGAAAACACATACACAGAAAAACAAATCAAAACTCAAGAGAAACAAAGAAAGTGGAACTACAATAGTATGTCTTTTGCCAGTTTTGAAGAGTCAGCACCGATTGTGTTCCCTAGACACGAAAACTTGTTTTCTTCTATGGTTGCAACAGATTATAATATATTCGTATTATATAAAGAGATACACTAAGCTTCAATGCTTTAAGCCAAGAAAACACAAGAAACTACCCCATAGTTAGCATAAATATATTACTGCTTCAATTTTTGCTTCAACTTTGAGAACTAGAAAGATAGCTCGACCTACTAGCCAAGAGAGTGATACAAACAAGCAAAACTTTCAAGTCCATTAAAATATAAAACTATTGAATATTGATCATTCCCATGCGAACGAAATTTTGAAACGAGAGGTTTCAATATAGCACAAAATCCAACATATTTCACTATATTGTTATTGGATGACCTTTACTGTCTAATGAACAATTAACTCGCACAGGTATGTCTCAATTAACAAATCCAAGCATATATTTAGACATCAAAAGTATAAAACTTGATTGTATAATCAGCCGTCCGGCTTTTCTGCAAGCCGTTTAAACAAGTCATCTACCATTGGACATTCCCATTAAGATTTGTATAACTGCCTGCTACTTCATTTAATCACAAAAATGAAGGCTCGAAAATTCAAAAACAAGCTGCTTTTTTCCCATACGATTTTTTCCATGTGCCTTAAAGAGACTCGAACTAAGTTCAGACAGCACAAATCAAGATTCCTGACCAAGAATACAAAAGCAAATTCTTTCCTAGAAAATTCAAGAAAACGGATCAGATAACAAAAATCATATTTTTCAAATCCATCAATCGACAAATATTCAAACCCCACAACAGCTGACAGCTACATTAAAGATAACAACGCAAAATCTTACACAACACCGGAATTAGCCAAAAGCCCAGCACGCAAAATGGCTTCTTCTCTTCAGAGTAGACCAGAATCAAGAAACCCGGATAAAATAGCACCTCCGACAACAACCCCAAGAGAGCACAACTTGAAGATGTGAGAGAAACTCGGGTCAAATGGCGAAGACGACGGCTGAAGAGAGATTGGATTGGGTGCTGAGAAATATGACTAAACTACTTTATAGCCTCAAAATCGGGCCTCAAATGAAATGAAATGAAAATGAATTTTGTTTGGATGGATCATTTCATTTAATTTCATTTCGTGTATAATCGTGCCAAACGTGTGAACAATCATGCGCTAGTTTGCTTTGTGTGCGGGCGTGACTTTGGGTAATTTTGTGGACCCGTCGGTCGTTGAATCATTAATCAAAAGCCACTATATCAACATTAATTTCTCTTTTTTGAGGGTGTCGACTCAATTTTTAAGTTCTTTTTTTATATTTTATCTATATGTTTAAAAAATTGTTTAGTAAATAATTTATAAAAAAATTACATTATGTTACATTAAGTTGTTTTAAAAAACTATCACGTTAACAGGAATGCCAACGCTCTCAAATCAATTTATTCATGATTTTAATTACTACAAAGAACTCATAGAAAATTACACATCGAATAATCAAAATATTGGCTACCGACATCGTATTTTCCACGATGGGTTGAAGACGTATTCAAGATTATATATGTATAAATAATTATGTGCATAATTTATTATTGTATTATATGTTTTTATAATTGTGATAAATAAAATGTTATTAATTTTAAATATGTCAATATCTTTGAATCTTGGACTCTAATTTTATAATATATTTTTAAAAAAATTAAAGAAAAACATTATGCTTAATGGAGGCGTCAAATATATATTCTCATGTTTAAACCTGAAGACCAAATCACTTTGACCAACTATTTATTACCCACAAACTAAAAAAAAAACAGTGGTCCAATCACCCTTTTTCTTTTTTTCCCAATTTTTTTTTTGAGGTATCGTTCCTTTTATGTATATGCATTATTAGTTTATAATTGGTTAAATCAAAATACTTACGTTATAAGTTTTAAAATATTTAAATTATAACGTTACAACTGGTTATGCTTTTAATTAAGAAAAACTTGATTGATCTTACGGTACTAATAATTTATAAAGGCGTGATTTTGTTTATAATGAACTATATTAAAGAATTTGATAATATTAATTATATGTTAATTTTTTTTAAAAAAAGGTATTTTTATACAAATGCCATACAAAAAGATTCGAACAATTTATAAAAATAAATGTACTTTAAGAAATAGGATTCAATATATAATTAAAAGTGGTGATATAATGGTGTAATGGCCTACATTATAACTTTTTATTGATGTGATTTACAGTCATTTTTGGAACCACTTCGAAGCATGATTCATCCATCAATTAATGGGAAAACTAAACTTTTTTTATACACTTTTATTTATTTATTTAATTTTTATTATCATCCCTTTTACCTCGTGCTATCTTCTTTTCTTTTTTATATAGAATTATATATTTGGAATCAAACATCGATTTTAATATATTTTTTTTAATTTTAGAGTAAGCTTTTAAACGAATGTAAGCTGAATTAAGATATTTGTTGTTTAAATGAATTTATTTTATAAATTAAATTTCAGAATTGCAATATTTAAAATTATATTAAATAAACTTATTAATATTTTTTTTTAGTTCAGCACATTGAAATTGATCAAGTTAACCAAAAAACAGTTAATGATCATATGTGTATCATGTAACTACAACTTTTATATAATATAAGAGAATAAAAAAATTAAAGTTTAAAAATAGTAAAAATACCTAAATTATGACAAGAAAATATAATAAAAAGTTAATTTTTTTTTTTATTTATGACTTGTCTGACAGTTAAGGACTCAATGATTTTATGGAGGGACGAAAATTGGACAAATAAAAAAACTTCATGAGCTATATATTAAAAATTAGTAGCAATCAGAGGCAAAATTTATTTTTAGTAAATTATGCATAAATATTAAAAATATTATTCTTAACAAATAATTTACTTAGTGTATAAAATTGTGGTTTGAATTCGTAAGTAATAACAACATTTTTAGTTTAAAGCTCAACGTCGTTGAAAAATTAATAGTTCAAGAAAAGTGAAATTTTTCTTCTTAAAGAAAATTTAAAACTAATTATTGTAAAATCAATTATTTGTTAGCTAATTTTTTGAACACAAAAACTCTTACGAGATTGTCTCGACACCTCAATTTTGTTCAAGAGATTGTATATCCGAATCTACCCATAAAAAATATTGCTTTTAATCTAAAAATATTATTTTTCATTATAAATATAGATTTAATTGATCCATCTCACGGATATAAATTTATAAAACCGTCGAATAAGATACCCACTATTTTTTTTAATACATTTGAGTTTGACGTATTTGCTTCCCCCACCAAATATGAATATTCTAGATTTTCTATTGTAAATAATATATTTTTTAAATTTTTATGTATTCAGTGTGATACGTGTGCTCCATAAAATAGAATATTTCCTATATAATAAAATAATTAAGAAATATATTTTATTAAAAAATCGATGATCAAATTGTAGCAGGTATCCATAGACAATTATAGTAAAATTTTAGCTCCGAATGTTCTCGCAATCATACATTCATGTCCATATTAGCTAGATGAATAGTTTCATTCAATAAATCTCACAAAAATAATTATGAAATCTGAGGATCGGAAAATTTGCGGAGGAAATCCCGAAAAACTCAAATCTACGCATAAATTTCTGAAAAAAAATATTGATTATGTCGACTAATTTTATTTATGTGCATATTTGATTCATAAGCCATTTGTGCGCAAAAAATCATACGATCCCAAGATCGGAATAATATTTCGATCTGAAAAATCGATATAAACGCATAATCTCATCAGCCGTTTCCAACAAATTGAAATTCATATATAGTCATCGATCTGCCAAATAGTCCTTTCAAAACCCTCGATTGTATTTGTCAAAATTTAGCACGTAATTAAGTAGAGTAGGGTTTTAATTATTGTTTGTTGGTGACATTAATAATCAAAGCAAATAGGGTTAGTGAACAAAATGGGCCATCCCATTACCTAAAGTTAGGAAAAGAAATCTAATCAAATTTTTTAATAATAAGGGAAAAAGGAAAAGGGTGGCCACTGATTCCATTAATAAAATAATTAGAGGGAACATGATTTAACGCCTGAAGAAAATCTTTGGCCAGAGAAGGAAATCTTGGGACTTGATTTATCTACAATTAAGGGATTAATAATGTAATTAAAAAAGTGTTGGAGATGATTATAATATGCTAATTCCATGCTCTCTTGTTTGGAGTGAAGGGAACCAAATAATCAAGTATCACACTTCATATAAAGTTTTATAATTAATTTAATTGTCCAAATAATAAATAAAATATTCGGAATAATTTCATTTGATAGGTATATTTTAGAAAATAGTTTCGAGTGAAATATAAATATATATGATTTTGTTTAATGCTTATGTATATCGAAATGTATGATTTCTTGTTCTTGCAACTATATGAACATAATATTTAAAATCGTACAATAAAACAAATATAATGATTCGATTGCTCTCGTAAACGAGACAATTATTATTTTCCAAAACAAAAAAGGCATATGTGATATTTTCTACTAACTAAAATAATTTTTTTATGTCTTCTAGTTAATCAATGCTTCACTCTTTTTACCTTATTTTATTTATACCGCGTCTATAAATCATTAATACTATATTTTTGTTGTTTTTGTAATCTGTAGATGTTAACCTGGATATGTTGAATGTCTTGAACTCGAGCAAACCGCAGCAAATTGAATCACAAACCAAGCAGCAACAACAAGATCAAGTCGAGGCAAGGAAAATCCTTTCTCCGCAAGACGAAATTGCCCGTATATAGTGCTATACGTCTCAGGCAATCGTCCCCAAGATACAACGACTTCATGTCGAGAATTTGCAGCACTTCAAATCTCGAAATCAGCGAACAAATATATGCCAAAGCTCTCAAGTAATTTTCGAAAATGATGCAGCAATATGAGTGAGGATGGAGTAAAATTCAACAACCCTTGAATGTGATTTGAGGGACTATTTATAGATGATCAATGGTTGTGTTGATGAGACATATTTCTCCAGACCGGATGCTTCGAATAAACACCATTTTAGTCAAGGGATACATTGTTTGGGTGAAAAACTGAAGTCACCATAGCCAAGGGACGCGCATGCTTTCAGGAACAATGCCGCGCGCGCGCCCGCACGACAATACGCGCGGCCGCGCGCAGCATTCTGCCCTAGAGAGCTGCGCGCACAACAAGGCGCGCGCGCCCGCGCGACAAGCTGTGCGGCCGCGCGCCTTGCACTGTGTTCTCGCACAGCAGGCAGTCGGGGGCGCGCGGCCGCGCGCGCGACAATACGCGCGGCCGCGCGCAGCATTCTGCCCTTGAGAGCTGCGCGCCTTGCACTCTGTTCTCGCACAGCAGGCAGTCGGGCGCGCGCGCCCTGTTTTGGCCGATGCTCGGACAGGCGCGCATCCGCGCGGGATGTGGCGCCCTTGCACGCGTACCTCTGCCCAAGTATATCAATTTGCGACTGAAAATTTATTCTTCTATTAAATTTGGTCCAAAAAGATTAATACTTGTCAAAGACCGCACCGCACCGAGACGAGCGCGCGTGTGTTCCACCGAGACGCAGCCTACTAAATGAGTTTATAAATATCAATTTCTGCTTATCATTAGAATTACTATTTTTATTATAAATGTATATAATTTAAATTTAATAGATCAAGATGTTTTGATCTTTAAATGTAATTTTAAATTTTTTATATTTAAAAATTACACAAATAAAATTTAAAATTAAAATAAGAAGCAATAAAATTGGGTTATCTTATTGTCAGCGACTATTTGTAGTAGGGTAAAAGTTACACTTACTAATTTTAGACATCCTTTAAATATAAAAAAAAAATCTCAATTGTTCGAACTTTTTTAAAAAATACTCATATAAATTTTTTATATATAAAAAAAATCATTGATATTTTGCGTCGATATACATGGACAAAATAATCATATTTATAAATGCTGCTCTAAAATTTTTATCCGCACAAATTTTCTTGCAATGAAAACAAAGGTTGAGTTGATGTACTAAAAGTTGCGTTAGGTAGTCAACTAAATTTTATAACGACCAGTGTATATTAAAGTCAAAATTCATCAAAATACTCGAAGTAAACTCAAGTGGACAATTTCCTTTAATTTTTTCTTTCTTATATTTTTAAATTAAATCCGGTCTAAACACAATTTTCTATAAATCTTGTAATTACATGAAACGACAAAAAATAATTTATGTTAGAAGCTCAAGCTAATACAAGAAAGTGTATAGACTGGAAAGTTTGTTTTGAGTTTTCAAAAAATAAAAAAACGAAGTTTGTTTTGAGAAAATTGACTTTTTAGAAAAATATTTTTGGTGAATCAAAACCAAGCATATTCTTTATTCTATTTTTAAATAAAAATAAAATTTATTTTAACGAACAAATCCGCGATATAATTAAAAATTTCAAAATATTTTTTATGCTAAATTTTATACAATATCAGAATATTTTTGAATGGTGATCTGACGTTGAAAAGACAATGTATTTATGCTGAAAAACATAGAAAAAAGTTCTTACAAAAGAAAACGAAAATAAAATAGTACATGTTGTGTTTTTTAGATTACAACAATTATGTAATTGTTCCAAACTACAATAGTATAATATAACCTCTAGCACTATTGACGAGACTTGAGCGTGAACCCGAGACTTGCTTGTTTCGGGTAAAGAAATTACGAATAAACAACTAAATCTATCTAAATAAATCAGAAAAACTACTCGCAATCAACGAGACTCGAACACAATATTAACAAGTCTCAAGATATCAATCTTACCCATTGATTCAATATCTCATCGACTACAATATCGTTTTATTAAAAAAATAAATGAACGTAGCCTAAAATTTTAGAATGACTGTCCTAGTTTATTAATATAAATTAATTAGTAACAGAGGAAGGATTTAGACATCGAGCTATTGCTCTCTTATCAGTTTTTTTGTTGTTGAGTCATTACTCATTAAGACATTTGTTATATTAAGTTTCGAAACTGTGAATTTGTCTCAAACTTAAAATCTTGATATTAAATGAGTGATAAGATATTGATTTGTGATTTTTTTTTATTCGAGAAGACATTTAATATCGAGTTTAAAAGTCGAAATATGGTCTCAAACCAAAATTATAAGCCGTGATTCGTGATTTAAAATTCAAAATGTAAAGAAACGTAAAGAATATGCACGCGTGGGGGATGCGGGAGTTGTGGGACTGGAGACCTTTGAAAATATTTGGTTGTGGATTCTCCAACAAAAACATCCACGCTTGGAAAGATACAAAAGTATTATTATTATATAAATAAATATAATACTGATAATATAAAATAAATACATTAATGCCGGCCGGCCCTATTATTTACAACTGTATTTTATTTTCTTAATTAATTGATTGATTTATCTGTTATCGATCATCATTGTTTTATTTATTAAAATAATTCTTTTGTACCATTCGTGACTATCATTTTCACACGGTATAACTAAATAACTTGGGTTATTTCTTTAACGAAATAATTGTTTTATTCATCTCGTTACCATTTTAACAAAAGTCATTTTAATATCACATTTTGAGATTAGAAAATTAATAGTATAAAAATGACAAATAAATGAATAATAATAATAAAAATAAAAATTTAATCCAAGAAAATAAATAGCCTGGCCTTACAAAATATTAATATTATACACCCGAAAAATCAATCGTTTTGTTCAATCGCTCTCATAGTAGGAGCAATTATTGTCTCCAAAAATCTCTCAATAATTGTACTTTTTGCAGTATATGATAGTCGAACACATTATCTTAACCCTTAATTCTAATCGTAAGATCAAACACTTATATACCAGCATATCTATGATCTTTTAAATTATCTAACAACTCAAACATCGAGTTTCAATCACTATTTTCATAACATAGATAATTATCGCAGTATAAATAATTCTAATATTTTAATTGTATAACAATCCAAACCTGTAGTTTCGATTGTGCTACTATAAGACAATTATTACACTAAAAAAATAAAAGATTTTATTAAGAAAAAAAACATAAATTGTCAAGTAGCACATTCCAAGTGTGTGTTTTTCAGACACATCCCACCATTAAAGCAGCGCAAAATATGCCAATTTCTCGCTGCTTTGCCTAATAAAATATTTGCATAGCCACCACCCACTCTTAATCATGCTATGCCTTTTATCCACCAATGCATTAAATTTATCAATAAACAGCAACTAATAGTGAATTAAAATTAGTGGAAAATTGTCAACCAACACACAAACGGCGCATTGTCATTTGCTTATAGGAAAATGAAAAACAAATTACTATCTCCCTTTTTGTAAATTCAACTAAGCATGATTAGTTGTAGGTTGCCGTAACCTTTTGTACACAATTAATCATCTTATAAAAATGGCACTTTTTATTTGATTTTAGTTTTAAAAACATAACTATTAATCTTAAATCAAGTTTTTTTGGTCCTTTGTCGAAAACAATCTATTACGAACAGTTGTTGTTATAATTTAGAAAATGACTTCTATTATTTAGTCTAAAAATCCCTCATAAAAATTAAATAATTTGATGACAACTTATGCATCCTTCCAAATGATGTATTACGTTTCTTTAGGCGTGTTTTGGGCTGAATTGGGCTCGTTTGGTTGTAATGTGAGATGGGCTTTTTTTGGAGGTCCATGTCAGAAAAACTTTCTGTGGGAGGTAATTTGCCATTTAGCCCAGTATAAGCCGCACTTGGGCAGCAGGGGAAAGACTCGATCACAGATCGAAAAATCACTTGCCGGATCGACGTCGACTGCTTCAGCTTCGCCTATCAACGTAAGCTGGTTGTATCATCTCGATTACCCTTTTTTCCCTGAATTTTTGGAGTATTTGTGATTTTTCTTTTGGAAGAGTTCGGTTTCATGTTTGTCGTGGGTGTTTGTGTTTTAGCTTCTTGATCAGTTCGTTTAATGATGTTCTGCTCTGAAATCTGGGAAATTAGGTCAAGGTTTTTAAGATTTTATGGTTGATTCGTGGTGTTGATTATTTTGGGGACTTAAGTATGCTTTCAATCAATGTGTAAATGATTCGATTTCGTGGTTGTTTTGAGAATTGGTGTTTCTTTTTATAATGGTTTAATAGATGTAGAATTTTGGGCAAGGTATGGCGGAATGAAGTTCGTCTGTCCTGACTCACGCTCTTGAATTTTTATTACTATACCCCTGATTTTTTGATTTTTTTTTAATGTTACCGAGTTTGTGTATGGAATAGACGTAAATCTTGATCTTAATGAGGCAAAATACTTATATTCTGTAGGCAAAGTTTGGTGTTTTGCTTCGTGAGAAAGATGGTAGGCTTCAATTATTTTGGATTGATATGAGAATAAATTTCTTAAGCATCTCCCTGATAGGAAAAAAAACAGGCGAAAGCCAATCACAGCTAGGGAGTTCAGGAATGGAGTGCGTAAATTTGTACTGAAATCCCAATAGGTTTGGGGCTATATTTCGTTTATATTATCACTTGATTCACTACCACATGTAGATTATCACCTACATGCTTCTTCAATGTCCACCTGAGAATCTTTGATCCTTGTGCTTGCTTGATCACAATATATTTGTCTTTTACGTGTCAATGGATTAACTACACATATTTTCACTGTCAAATAGTCCATGGTTTATTTATTCGTTGTGACTCATGTTCCTTTCAATCTTTTACATGTAGAATACTTTTTGAACTGCTTTCTTGTGCTAGAATGACATTTTATATTTTCCTAATTGTTTATAGCTGTTTGCCTTACTCTCTAGTTCTTATGCTACAATGACATTCATCATTTGTGGTTTTCCAAAAGTTTGACATGTGGAATGCAGTCTTCAGAAGAATTTTGAACCTTTGTACGTTCATTTTGGATATGATTCTTGTAAAGGCAGGTGGATAAGGATATTTACTGTAATTAACCTAAGATAACTGTAAAATAAGATTGCATCACGTCAGTTGATTAAAAAATTGGCTCATGCAGCATGTCAATTTGAGTGAATGATCAAGATGAGTTACTAAACCTGGGAAATTTCTTATTCCTTAATATAATTTGTTGCGCTACATTAGGACCACTGTCCTTTTTGAGAACTTCTCTACTTTTCCTGCGAATTTAAATTACAATTTATGAAGTATTATGATGCTTTTTTGAGTATCTACTATGCTGACATCGGTGTTCTTGCAATCAATGTTACAGATGTTTGATGATAATGATCTGGGCTTCTTTGCCAACTTTCTTGGTATCTTTATATTTGTACTGGTTATTGCTTATCATTTTGTGATGGCTGATCCGAAATATGATGGCAATTGAAAAGCTTCTTTCGGTATTATTTGGAGACCATGCACTCCAGACCATGCAGTAGTACAAGTGCCTGTCATCAGTTCTGGTTTTTCGAGAAATTTCATTGATGCATAGACTTTTGATGTAGTTGGACCTTTTGCGGGATTGTCATAATACGTGCTGTCAAGCCGTGGTTAAACTTATAAGTTATATGACTGTTTTAATGCTGCAATAAGGATTGTGGCATCTTAGATTGTCCAACTTCCATTTTTTTCCTTTTCTTTTTTTATTTATATGATGCTTTTAATTGTTCTTTTACTTATATCAAGTACAAGTTATTCCCTGTCTGTGTGTATCAATCTTATTTGTTTATATCTTATATCACAAGGAGCCAGCACATATGGTTGAACAGTTACATTTCATACCTGTCATAAGATGTCATTGTGTAGTTTCATACTTTTTTTTATACTTCATTAAAATATACACATCGAAAAGTCATACTTATATTAATGTCTTACCAGTTCCACACTTTCACCCCAATGTACACCCAATACTCCATAGACGTTCCATTAGTTTCCAATATTTTTTTCTTGCAAAGAACTGATGCAAAGCTTTTCGAAGCCCTTTGTTATTTCATCATCTTTCTTCTTCGTCTTTTTCTATCCCCTGTACATTTTCATCTTCTGTTGTCAAACCATATAAATTACTGGATTTCGAGCCTTTCCCGCCTCGTGTCCGGGAACATTCCACATATGTGCTTGCTTACTCATGAGAATGTCTGTTATTCAATAAAACCATACCTTTCTATGCTTCTAAGTGAATAGCTTAAAGATTCCCGGAAAATTTTCCATTCGCTCTCTTAATCATTCCTGGAATTTATTGCTCACGGAACTGTATCTTTCTGGTAGTCGTGAAAGTATATCGAAATTTTACGGGATGAAGTGCCTCATATCCACACTATTAAGTAAAGAAATAACCAGCTTCTGGTAGCAAAATACCGAAAGACGAGCCAGAAATTGGGCTCCAGTGATTCTGCACATGTCGGCCCACTCAAAGTTAAAAGTATAACGTGCCTCTCACAGGTATATGTTTTAACGTTTTAATTAATTTAACTCAATCTAATAGTACTATATTTTAAAATTATAAATTCCTGGTACTTGCGTTTTAAAATCCAAAAATAAAAATAAAAAATTTAATTTATTATAGGATTGTAGCTTCAATAAAAGATTGAGCAAAATAACGTAAAATTATATCTGAAAAAAAGAAGTTTCTATGTATTTGTTATAAAATTATATCTGAAAAAAAGAAGTTTCTATGTATTTGTTAGGGAAATAACAAATTCGAAAAAGAAAAACAAAAATCATTTAAAGAAATGTATTCAGTGACCAAAATAGTGACCAAATTTCAATCATAAAATCATTCCCATGATTGTGAATTTGTGACCCACTCAATTTACTGTTTAATTGGAAAGAATTTTGCATTCGATGCACAAATTACATTATTTTGAAATAAGAGCTCTCTAAAATAATGCAATGAGTGAGATGACCAAATTAATCTGTGTAGACGTTCCGAGGTTTACTAAGAATATAATTTGGACCGATAAAATAAATACCAACTACCAAGCCCCAACAAAAACCTATTGGGCTTTGATCCAAAAGAAAAAAAATGCCTATTGGGCTACTAGGATAATTTTAGACGAACCGAAGCCCACTAAGGACATTTTCAACGGCCATTATTCAATTAGGGTTTTCGAACAATCTGGAAGCTGGAGTTCCTATAAATATTCCCTCATCTAGTATTTTATTCCTCTCTGTAACCCTAATAGTACGAACTTCAGTTTTTAGTTTTTCTTTTTACATTTATTTGTAGACATTTCTTTTCACCGGCTCAGATCTACTTTGCAATGGCGGGAAAGGGCGAGGGTCCAGCAATCGGAATAGATCTAGGAACTACTTACTCATGTGTTGGCGTTTGGCAGCACGATCGCGTTGAAATAATCGCAAACGACCAGGGAAACAGGACGACGCCGTCTTATGTCGGTTTCACCGACACCGAGCGGCTCATCGGAGATGCGGCTAAGAACCAGGTCGCCATGAACCCGATCAACACTGTTTTTGGTGAGATCTGTTTCCTTTGCTTCATTTTTCTCTTCGTTTTTGTTATTGAATTGTGTTGATTTGACACGTTTGCATAGATCTGTGATTTGGATGGTGATTTAGTTGAAATTCTGTATCTTACAATTGATTCCTGTTGCGATGCTTTCTTTCGTTTGATTTTACTGAAAGTTTATTATCTTCGACGCGAGCGTACTTGATTTCAGTTTAGTTTAATAATATGTCGTTATATTTCTTGAAGGGACATGGTTGGGTTTATTCGTTGTGAATAGGTCTTAAATTCCGAGCTTAAATTGTTCGTGCTGCTGATCGTTTGTTTTTCATATGAATTGAAATTCAATAACAAGTAACTGGCTAGGTTTATTAGGTATATGGAATTTGAGGTAGACTTGGAATTCTGTGGATCTTGAAGTTTGTTTTATATATTATTCTGTGAGGATCTAGTTTTTTTATGTTTAGTTCCTACCCATTTCAAGTCCTTAAACTTGCTTTATCATAGCCGCTGGAAGCTTATTTCAGGTTTTTGTGAACATTCAATATGTATGTTTTATTTGTCTATTACTACCTTTTATTATCTTTATTTCTGTATAGGGAAAAATCCTTCCTGACTCTAAACCCGTGTTTTACACGTGTCGCCATTAACTGTAAGTTGAATATTTAAGTAGTATATTTATGAATCTGTGATTGGTTAAACTCATGGTGTAATATCTGTTGAGAAGGAGAAAAGTCCTGAAGTAATTCTTTCACTTTATCTCACACACTGGACAAACTTCAATACCAACACCCAAACACACTGTGCGACATTTCTCATGTTTGGAATTTTCTTTCACCATTATTAGTTGTCTGACTGAAATTGATTCTTGATTATATAGATTTGTTCTCGAAATAATATTGTTATCTTTGTGCTAATTCTTGCTTTTTCCTTCTTTGGCAGATGCAAAGAGGTTGATTGGTAGGAGATTCAGTGATGCCTCTGTGCAAAGTGATATCAAGTTGTGGCCTTTCAAGGTCATTCCTGGACCAGGTGACAAGCCCATGATTGTGGTCAACTACAAGGGTGAAGACAAGCAATTTGCAGCTGAGGAGATCTCTTCCATGGTTTTGATTAAGATGAGGGAAATCGCTGAGGCATACCTTGGTTCAACTGTTAAGAATGCCGTGGTTACTGTCCCAGCATACTTCAATGACTCTCAGCGTCAGGCTACCAAAGATGCTGGCGTCATTGCTGGTATTAATGTGTTGCGTATCATCAATGAGCCTACAGCTGCTGCTATTGCTTATGGTCTTGACAAGAAGGCTACTAGTGTCGGTGAGAAAAATGTCTTGATTTTTGACCTTGGAGGTGGTACATTCGATGTTTCTCTCCTGACCATTGAGGAGGGCATCTTTGAGGTGAAGGCCACTGCTGGTGATACTCACCTTGGAGGTGAAGACTTTGACAACAGAATGGTTAATCACTTTGTCCAGGAGTTTAAGAGGAAGAACAAGAAAGACATCAGTGGTAACCCTAGAGCTTTGAGGAGATTGAGAACTGCTTGTGAGAGAGCAAAGAGAACCCTTTCATCTACTGCCCAAACCACTATTGAGATTGACTCACTTTATGAGGGTATTGATTTCTACTCCACAATTACACGTGCCAGATTTGAAGAACTCAACATGGACTTGTTCAGAAAATGTATGGAACCTGTGGAGAAGTGTTTGAGGGATGCTAAAATGGACAAGAGCACTATCCATGATGTTGTCCTTGTCGGCGGTTCAACCAGGATTCCCAAGGTCCAGCAATTGTTGCAGGACTTTTTCAATGGAAAAGAGCTTTGCAAGAGCATCAATCCTGATGAGGCAGTTGCTTATGGTGCTGCTGTTCAAGCTGCCATTTTGAGTGGTGAGGGTAATGAGAAGGTGCAGGATCTTTTACTTCTGGATGTCACTCCTCTCTCCCTTGGTCTTGAAACTGCTGGTGGTGTCATGACTGTGTTGATTCCAAGGAACACCACCATCCCCACCAAGAAAGAGCAGGTCTTCTCTACCTACTCAGACAACCAGCCTGGTGTCTTGATTCAGGTCTTCGAAGGAGAGAGAACAAGGACAAGGGACAACAACTTACTTGGGAAATTTGAGCTTTCTGGTATCCCTCCTGCACCCAGGGGAGTCCCTCAGATTACAGTTTGTTTCGACATTGATGCCAACGGTATCCTGAATGTGTCTGCGGAGGATAAGACCACTGGTCAGAAGAATAAGATTACCATCACAAATGACAAGGGCAGGCTCTCAAAGGATGAAATAGAGAAGATGGTTCAGGAAGCTGAGAAGTACAAGTCTGAAGATGAGGAACATAAGAAGAAGGTGGAGGCCAAGAATGCATTGGAGAACTATGCCTATAACATGAGGAACACCATCAAGGATGAGAAAATTTCCTCAAAGTTGCCTGCCGCAGACAAGAAGAAGATTGAGGATGCCATAGAGTCGTCCATTCAGTGGCTCGACAACAACCAGCTCGCTGAGGCAGATGAGTTTGAAGACAAGATGAAGGAGCTGGAGAGCATTTGCAACCCAATCATTGCTAAGATGTACCAGGGTGCTGGCGGAGAGGCACCAATGGACGATGAAGGCGGCCCTGCTCCTGCTGGTAGCAGTGGTCCAGGGCCAAAGATCGAGGAAGTTGATTAAACTCTTGTTCGGCTGGACATCTAAGCTTTTTATGGTTCGTATTTTTGGGGTTTTTTACTTTTGATTACTATGTATTTGGTTTTGCTGGATGGATAAAAACTGCCTTTTCTTTTTGGTATTTTGCTTCATGGTCTGGACCTTACTTTTCTATCTGCAATGCAATTGGTACACTCAATATTTTCCTACTTCATGATGCTTCTGTTATGTTACAGCGTTAATTTTTGTAGATTATAGTGTCCTTGAATTTCTCCACGTCTTTCAAACCTCGTGTAAGAAGCTAATTGCGCATTCGTTCACTTGCAATTTAAGAGTGGTGGATTAATAAGAAGCTCTTTCCCCAGGCCCGAATTCCTAAAATTGACTCAGATCTTGAGATCCGGATTAGATAGATTGATTTGTCTGCTTGTGATGCTACAAATATGAAGGGAATCGATATGCGTTGAAACGTGATATATGAACGCATGTTTTTTGCATTTATTTCCCAAGTTGCATCTTCTGTTGGTCCAACTGTATTCAGCTATCGTGTAAGTGGCGAGTTTATGTTGGCCCTTGAGAGCATGCGCGCGGATGTTCTCGTGTACAGTCATGTGGGTCTGCCCGTATTGTAAGCCCATCCTCTTTTTTTATTTTATTTTATCAGATTTCTCTGCAGTTGCATATTGACTATATTTTAAATTTTTTAAAAAATAAGGGCTGAGATGATATGGCGCCGGTCAGAGCCATCCCGAACATTTAAATTTAAATAAAAAATAAGAAAAAAAATATTTTTAAAATCATAGTGTAAAAAAAATTTATGAAATTTCACGTAGTCGTTCATATTTTTTAAATCGAACAATTCTCCTATAAGTTAGCCTCATTGTTTCTTAAAAGAACCACTTCATCCATTTTCTATTTTCATTTGATTTTCAACCCAAATACAAAAAAGAACCATGATCTGAATACTCCCAACGCTTCTCAGTTTCATTCTCAGTCCTAGTCCTTTTCCAAACACAATTTACCGAAAATCAAATTTTGAACTTTATGTTCAACAAAACTTAAGTATCCCAAAATCTAGTTAAAGTCGTCCTACTTTTCAAACCACTTTTTTTAAACCAAGAAAAAAAGAAGAGGCTCATCGCTCAAGGTGACGATGGGTGACGGTGTCAAAATGAGACATTAGACATGAACGAAAGATGAACGTCTCACAGCGTTACGCAATGCTTCTATGAATCCGACACTTGAAAATGATCAAAGTAAGATTAGTTTATGGGAGTTGATTTTGAATAATATAAGCACGGGTTACCAAATGGATAGAAAACACATTCATGAAATAAAATGAGACTACATTTCACGGAAGTTGAGAAATGAAGTGAGCTAAAATGCTCAACCAAAGAGGGACTTCATTTGAAATTAGTGATCCAAGGTTGAGTGAAGTGCAATGTCAATTTTATATCCGTCGTAGTTAATTAGATTTAATTATTTGTAGTTTTTTTTTAATTGCACGTATTTTTTTAAATAATGTGCAGGTTTTAAAATTTTAATTATGTGTAATTTAATTTTTTTAATTATGTATAATTTTATTCAATCTACTTTGAGCCAATAAACCCTAGAGATAGGTTGGCGGAATGGAAATGACTCCTCAATTTCTGACCATTAGCATTATTCTTGTCTCTTCCCAACTCTTGAATCAGGATGGGAATAAACTTTCGTTAATTTTATTGACTATTGGTTATTAAATGAATAACCTTACTTTCAAATGACAACCAAATCCACTTCCAAATGATTCACGAAACTACCGATTCCAAAGTTTCTATTGTAGATTTTAAAGCCGTGGTTGGTGATACTTTTGTCCCACATCGAAAAAATCAAAGATTTAAAATGAGTTTATAATGACTTACAATGGACTTCTATAACAACTTGGGTTAATCATTTTCGTAAAACGGGGACGAATACGAAGTAGTTGTTATAGGGGCTCATTGTGCAGTCACGCAGACACGGCCTCGGGCTCAGGCTCTCGGGGCATGACAGTGGTAAAACCTAAAAACTCTAAATATAAACTTTCTTCGATCTTTAATATATGAAATAAAAACCATTATTTATGAACGAACGTACAAAACGATAGAAATTGTGCAAAAATTTAATGTAAAATTCCAATAAAAATAATTATCAAAGAAACACACATAATTCAATGTTCGAAATGGTCGTGTCCCGCCCATGTACAACCAACCACCAATCACAATTCAAATAATTTATAGTTTATTAAAGAAGCAAGGGAAAATGTTACACCACATATTTTTGACCACTTGTATGTCCAAAATTTCAATAATTAATTGGTGGGGCTTTACAAAAACGTGACAACTATTTTGATCACTAAGTTTGTCTATGGCCCGTACCACGAGATGGTTCATGTTAAGCATGGCGTGTCCTGTTCCTAATAATTTAATAAATCCATACATGATATAAATTTTGGTTTGTCATCTTGTTAAACTCGAATTTTAGAAAAATCTGAGATAAAATATTAGCTTTAAATTATTCCTATTATTATGAGAAGAAGTGGGGTTTCATTTAAAATGAAAAAAGAAGAAGACCATAAGACTGAGCGTTTGCCGTTTTACAAAAAACTATAGCTAGTAGTAATGGTGTAACTCAATTCTTTTAAATCGTACAACAGCTCAACATCACAATGTCGATCACTCTATCAAGCAAGGACAATTATTGTACCCAACAAAGAAGAAGAAGCTAAAGTTATCAAAAGCTAATGAAAGTAGTTGGTGTTATCAATATTAAGTTTGCAGCTTGATTTTTTGATAACTATTTCAAAAAGAGTGTGATCGTTTACATTGACAGATTCAAGATTTGTCGATTGTGAAGGACAGAAACTGGCATGTTTTCAACGTCCATTTATACAAAGTTATAAAAATCGAGGACAAAAATTGAATGAGATCCATCTCTAAGTGGTTATAGGTTATGATCACATCTAGATTTATTCGAGAGATTAACTAAGATAAGGTTCCTCCCTATATTAAGTCGAGCAAAACATGGATATTTGGTTTACCCAAAAAAAATTATAAAGTGGGTGAATGATTGTAACACTTCGATGGTATGACATCAAAAAATTTAAAATACCCTAAATTAGAATACTAAAAAAAATATTTTAATTAATGGATTTTTTCTTTAAAAAAATCAAAACTAAAATAATGAAAAGAATCTTGATTCAAAATTTAATCTAATTAAATATAGATCCTAAAAATTCTAAATTTTAGTATAGATTCTCAATAATTTATATATTAATTGTTTAATTCCAAATGTTATCCAATTTTTTTTTTTTTGGAAAAATAATTGTAAATTTAGAGATATATAAGAAAATGAATAGTTTCACGCATTTCCTCTTTTCTTCAAGACTGCTAAAGAACATAGTGTCCCACAACTTCTGCACAAAACTTATCATGAGCACCGTCACTACCGCGAACTCCACCTCTCCACCGCCGTCTCCGGCGGTGCATCCCCATAACTCCAACTTGACTCCGACGACAGCCATCCTCTGTCTCGTAGCGCTCGTAATTTTACCCATGATCCTCTACACCTTCTTCATAGCAATGAAATGCAACAGAAACCCGTTCCGGCGGACCCCCGCCAGGCCTTCGGCGGATATTAGCAGCAAACTGAAAGACGTGGAGCTGGTTTATGGCTTCAAGTACAGAAAATCAAGAGCGGAAGGCCAGAAAGAGGCGGCGGAAGGCGGCGATCAGTGCCCCGTTTGTCTATCTGTTTTCTGTGAAGGAGAAGAGATACGGCAGCTGAACGCTTGCAGGCACGCGTTCCACGCCACGTGTATTGACATGTGGCTGTATTCTCATTCGAACTGCCCCGTCTGCCGCGCCGCCGTTCTGGTTAAGCGGTTGAAAGGGGCTGTAGTCGTCGGGGAAGACGATTTTCGGCAAGGCCTGCCGGATGCCGAGAATTTGTTGTGATTTAATCTTTAATGAATTTTCAGGTATATTCTTTCCTCCTCTAAATGTAATGCTATATCAAAATCTTGATCGGAGGATAGCAATCTTTTATTCCATATTTTTGTACATAAATTGACAAATAAGTTTCGGACAAACTACGTTTTGTTTTTATATTTGTTACTATGCGATTATAGTTCTGTAAAACTTTAGTCTAAATTATGTATTTTGTAATTTTGACAGTTTTAATTTTTTTTAATCAAGAGTAATGTGGATTCAATGTCATAAAAAATACAAAAAATAAAAATATGCATGATAAAAAAATTAGTTTCCCTATAATTTTCTAATATTACTTGTTATATTTTGTCTTGATATACTAAGCTGGATTTGATAAGAACAAGCAATTACGATTGATACAGTAGATGTATGTATATATATACATATTTTTATATTGATTTATAATTTTGGTCTTTTAAATATCTAAATTTAAGTCTTAATCCATCATTTTACAATTTAAATAATTTTTACTCGTGGGAACATCGATGTGGTGTGGAATGTTAGTAATAGTCATACCACACGTCAGTGTTTCAGCAAACAAAAACTAAAATTACAAAATAATTAAAAATAATAGACTAAAACTGAAATTTTGAACTATTTAAAGGATTAAAATTGCATAAAGATTACTTACGTACATGACCAAAATTATACATTGCTACTTAATTAATAATATATTTTAGGGTAGGGATGCAAGATGTTCGAGCTAGTGTAGTGAGATTCAAGATCAAACTAGAAAATTAATGAGTACAATCCTAAACTTTGAAATAATATTTAAGAATCCAAGTTGAAGTCTATATTCCTACAAGGGAATGTCACTATTAATTCATTTCCTTGTGAAAAGTTCAAAAAGACACCAATTATCTATTAGTTTTTTAAGTACATAGCTGTGGGGTAACTTCATTTTATCGAAGTGGATGGATGCATAACTTATGGATATAATATATACAGAAATTTGAGTTTGTCACGACACGTTTCTTAAGGATTTTGACAAGTAAATCAAACAAGAACCTCTATGGTTTTCCCCCCTGGAAACGAAATGAAATAATCCTCCATGATTAATAATCTATATGGTATCATGTTGACATGAATTCGAGATGTCTCGATTTATAAACTCAATTATAACAATCATTGTAAGGCCCGAGATGTTATCATTTTGTGAGACTCCGAAAATAAAATCGTATTGATGGCATTTTGGTAATTAAGTGGAAAAATAGTTGATTTAAATTTAAGGGTATTTTCGTAATTATTGGATGTCAATGACATTTTCGTAATTATTGAGTAACTGGGCAAAAAATTGGAGAGAAGCCACGTAGCTTCATCTTGCATGCAATATATATATATACGAATTCCTTGACTCCATCAAAGAAAAGAATCGAGCAACTTTCCTAGAAATCCCTTTTGCTTCTCCGTAGGTTCAATTGGGGAGTTTGATAATTCCGTCTACCCGGTTTTGAATCTGAACACGGTGTTGTGTTCCTCTCGTCGACATCTGTAACAGGATGTAAGTTTTATTACGTTTGGACATGTTTTGAAATTATGCTATTGTCAGAATTGAATGGAATTCATATATGATGTTCTTGACATGTTAGACATAATAGAATCGAAGTCAGATTAAGAAACGGACTGATTATGGAATTGTTATGAATTTTTAGGGTATATTGAATTATATCAGACAGATTTGAATTGTGATTGGATTACGGATTGTATTGGATATGTGTTATGGATTGTAACTGTTATCTGGGATATGGTATTGACGGGGATACTGAGTTTGTACCGTTATGCCGATGATTTTGAATTAAATCCAGATTGATCAGATTGTTATTGATTTGAGAGGTATATTGATATGAAATTATTGGTATTGTCATTGCCAGACAGACTGTGAATTCAGGATCTTTGACTGAGCCAGAAACCGACGAAAGAAAGGTATAAGTCAATGTGGTATTGGGAGATGAACTTGAGTCGGTTTAGACTTGGGTTTCCCTAAATCACATACTTTACTTTATTGCATTGATTTCGCACGTGTTAATTGATATACTTGCTCTCTTGATATATAGATAGCATGTATCAGATTACTTGTTCTCTTGATAGATAAACAACATGTATCAGTCGAGTAATCTTGTGACAACCGTGCCTGATAGTGGATGGGATCACCACGGGCACATTGCACAATGTCACAAGATAGTATAGAAATCTTGGGACGGAAGTGCCTGATAGTGGCAGGGATCGCCACAGGCACATTGCACGATGTCTCAAGATAGGATGCTAGCGATAGAGCTACAGTCCATGACGGTTAGGTCAGGACACCGGATGTTGGTTATATCGAGTAAATAGGATTGAAATTCTTCTATTACGGAATTCGATATAGGAACACCATATTTGGTTATATCGAGTAATTGGAACAGAGTTCCTTCTATTACGGAATTCGATATAGGAATACCACATCTGGAAACCAGGATCCCTAGACTAGGATTGAGTCTAGTCTGAATTGTAGAATTGTAATTATGTTTCAGATTTGGATACATATTACTGTTACCTGATTACATGCTTTATATTTGTTTATATGATTGCATGTTTCGTTGATTTATACTGGGATTTATTCTCACTGGAGTTATCCGGCCTGTTGTCTTGTCTGTATGTGTACATGACAACATGTGGGACAGGATCAGGGTCCAGGAGATGAGGAGAGATCGTGATTAGAGTGGAGGCTCCGGACTTGGATTAGAGATAGGGTTGGACACTTGACATTAGTTGTTAAACCTTAGTTTATTTTGAATGCATGCAGTACAATGACTTGTATTGTATTTTATACTGATATGTATATGAGTTTGATCTCACTACGTTCCGCATTTAAAAAAAAAAAAATTTAGACCCTGTTTTAATTGATTAATTAGTCCCAATTATGATTAAGAACTTGATTAGCGTCCGGGTCCCCACAATCATCATTCCACATTTATAAAAAAATCTCGCTTCATGAATATAATCGAATTAGCACTTCAAATATGGAGTTATCGGTAAGCTGAGTTTTTGTGACAATTTTCTTAGAAATTATATAATTTATAATGCTTATTTGAAAACTAACCTGCTACGATGTTTATATAAAATAAGATCAGAGAGAAGTTAAAAATATAGACATTTTAGGTATTAAAAACTATTTTTTATTATCATAATTCAAAAAAATGAATATCATGACAATGTAAAACTAATATAAACAAATGTTTCTCTATATATTTTGGGATTTGTGTCATTGAATTTTCAGAGGATAATTTTGGGACATATAAATTTGTGGTAATATTTGATCTTCCATGTTATTAAAATAACATCTTACAGAATAAGTTTGTGCCAAACAGTTTGTTCTCAAATAATTTTATTATTATTTTTAAAAAAATTACAAGCCCTCATTGTTTTTTTTTTTTTGTTTTTTGGCAAAAACTTGTGTGAGACGGTCTCACGGGTCATATTCGTGAGACGGATCTCTTATTTGGGTCACCCATGAAAAAGTATTACTTTTTATGCTAAGAGTATTACTTTTTATTGTGAATATGGGTAGGGTTGACCCGTCTCACGGATTATGATCCGTGAGACGATCTCACATGAGACTCACTCTTGTTTTTTTTTTGTTTTGTTTTAGAGAATTGATTTTTTATTGACTTCAAACGTTCAACCAATTCTATCATACAAAAAACAGAAGCAAACCAGGAGTATATAAAATGAAGGCGTATCTCTATTTTAAGAAACCCGTTTTATCTTTTAAATTCTAAATGTTCGAGAAGTTAGTTTTGAGTTGAAAGACAATGTATTTTTACCGCTTAAAAGTGTGTGACAATCGGATAATATATAACAAACCACAGTTTATTATTTCAAGAAACTATTGTCGATAGACTGATAAAAACAAAATATTTTCCATTCTCATTAGCTTGTATATCAGATTCAGGATCGAACAATGGGAAAGAAATATTTTGCAATTTTTTTTTATAATATGTGATACCTTTGTCCCACGTCTTGAAATTTAAATATTTAAAATTAGTTTATAATATACTTCTATCATAACTTGGGTTAAATCATTTTCGTAAAGTGTCACACAAGCGCAGGCCTGGGATCGAGGCGTGACATAATATTTCTAATTAATGACTTGCAACTCTTTTTTAACTTTTCATAATAATCCAGATGATTCTTCCACCCACAATGACATAGTTAATATTCATCTTGGTGATATTTGTTAGTTTTAGGTGAACCAAGAATAAAATTCTTGTTTTAGTCCAAAATAATGTATGGGATATTTGATGTAACACTGTAACATAACATCATAAGTTATATCAACAATTATATAACATGAACATAATATTTATATTAGTTCATCCCAAAATTAGGCTACATCAACTTTAAACCTTTCGTTGAAATCATTTTTTATTAATAACAGAAAAGACGAGAGAATTGAGAACACAGATTATTTCTCTCAAAACATTATGATTTTAATATCCAATTTCTCTCCACTAATATTATTCATTTCAAGGATACATATTCCTTAATAAATCTGACAATAAATCCTCTATTTCATTTCTACACTTCTGGTTGTAGATGAGATGATTTTGTTTTTGGTGTGATTTTGAAATAAATAATGAATGAATATTTATATGTGAAATTTAGGGAATAAAACATAATTTTTTTATTTAATCAAACCAACCATTTTTTACTACCTCAAACAATGTGTTGATTTGTTGTTTGTTGAATTCGTAAGGTGGTTTGAATATTAGCAAATAAAACATTGAAGTACAGAAAAATCCAGATAAACAAGAAGCTAATTGACAGATAGACATAACAATCGTATATAAGAGAACGACATTTCAGATATAACCACCAAAACAAGAAATTAAGTGAATGAAAGC
The DNA here is from genome assembly GCF_022965805.1 of Primulina eburnea. NCBI lineage: Eukaryota > Viridiplantae > Streptophyta > Magnoliopsida > Lamiales > Gesneriaceae > Primulina > Primulina eburnea. The sequence continues at coordinate 89,395 of NW_027331257.1, forward strand.
TTTGCAATGAATGTGTAAGATCAATTTCCACATAAACAAGAGAGAAGTAATGGAGTTCCATCTTCATTGCTAGCATGTGACAGCAAGTCCCGACTCAATGTTCTTTCATCCGCCCACGATCCCGATTGAGGAGGAGCTACACGCCCTCCATCGAACAAAGGGTTCGAGTCCGAATCGTGAGCAAAATCGTCGGCTCCATATGCGAGGGGACTCGGGTTTGGTCTTCTGTAGTTGGTGGCAGCTGCTCTCCTCTCTGTTTCAAGAAAATGGCCGAGGGACGTGTTCATGCTCACAGCATCAGTGTTCTGCCTGGAACAAAGGGATAAAAACCATGTTCTGGATCTGTAATTCTTCTTGTTTCGAATGGTGGGTTCGGGTAGTCGTCCCCGTGCGGATCTTCGGGAGAGCTCGAGGATGTTGGAAATGCCGATGAGGGTGCCTAAAGTGATGCTTTTGTCGTGGAAGAAGGAGCCAGTTGACTGCAAGAGATGAGGGACAGCATTTCGATCAATCTTGTTACACCATTAAAAATATCATGAGAATCCTAATTAAAGTACTTCTCCTTCAACATACAATTGAAAAATAATCCCGATCAAATTAAGTTTTTGAAAATAAATCTCCTAAAATATGTTTGATGTATTAAAATACAAGTTCACTATCTATTTTTTTTTTCTACCACAAGATAATGAACCACTTACTCCATTATCTATTTGTTTTCACAAAAATAATATGTTACACATACGGATGCATGTGTTTGTGGTAGCTTCTAGAATGATTAAAAATTATCTATGACAAGTTAAATAACAAAAACATAAATCAAAACTAACGAAATGGATTAATTGTGGATTATCATCACAATTTGCTTCTTATTATATGATCTCACGTCTTTTATGAAATCAAACCCACAAATTTTATATATTTTGAAAATGTTTCACTGAAGCAGGGAAGGATATATAATATATAAAAAATATAACGAAGTGAGACTGCACAGTCCAAGAAATCAAGGGCATAATTGAAGGCCATGTGAAAAGAGCAAAGTGCGTCTGCTGCAGCTTTCGACTTTTAATGTGGCAGAGGACCCAATATATGTATATCTGACACACTTGTAGACCACCGATTATACATAAAGAATTAGATGCCAATTCTTTCAGTAAAGAGTTTGTTTTTGACCCAATTTATTTGATTTGTCACCCACAAAATAAAAAGAAAGGGAACATAATAAGTAAACCAGTTATGGTTACCCACAAATAGTTCGAACGGGCGACCTTTAATATGTCTTGATTGATAGTCCTATAATCGACGACGACAGAGAAAAGGAAATTTTCCAGAGACGCATTGGAGATAATACAGAAAGATAACAGATATTCTCATATATTTCGTGTGCATAAACACAATTTTAACATTAAACAATTATTTATTTTACTATTACTGGAAGAAGATAGAACACAGTCCCACTTCTTACGACCATGAATGCATTCTATAGATGATGGTAAATATAATGGTTTTTTTTTTCTTTTTTAAATGAACGGAAAATAAAATATAAGAAGAAAAAAGGTAACTAACGAGGGTGTCAAGATCGGAAGAAGAATCAGAAGAAGAGAGTGGGGAGCGAGTGAGCAAAGTGTTGAAAGAGTGGGAAGCATTAAGCTCGCGATTTCTGAGTGGTTGCAGGCCCAGTGGCCACCCTTCTTCCTGAACAACATCAAATTTCATTTGTGATATGAATATATACGCAAGATATACAGTACATTTGTGCACACACACACACATATATACCTGTTCAGCCATTGGGCGTGTTGCCTCCTCCTCCTCCTCCTCCTCCTCCCTCCTCAAGATAGCGGTGGGGTGAAGGAGCTAGCTATTTATTGGGAGGCGAGGTGGCTTCATTCCATTTCAAGGGAAAGAGTTACCAGTTTTTCTGGAGTAGAAAAAGAAATGGTATGAGTGGAGCAAGACGCTGGATTTGGGGTTTATTTATGGTATATGCCTCCTACTGTATATATCACTAATTTCGTTTATCTGTTACATCTACAAACATTAATGATAAATTCAAAGTATAGAGATTTTTGACAATTGATATTTTTATATCGGTGTGAAATTGAAAAGTTTTCTAATATTTTTGTATCTGTGTTTGGATTTTTTTTTATTAATATACTAAAAGTTAGTTACAACAGAGTTTAAGTTTAACTTTTAATGAATAATATATATAATTAATTAATGAATCTTTATATATTATATGTTGTCTCAGAGTATACGAATGAATCTTTATTGGAGAATATGTATGTTACTTTGATAATATATTTAAAGCCACGAGGTTTTATACCTATTTTTCTCATTGTAATTTTGGTTATGATAAATGAAATCTTATAATTCTATCTAATACATAAAAAATTCAATTACCAAACGAATCTCACATCTATCACGATTTTCGTTCATGCATCATGAAATAATGGGATCGCACGCTTGGCAAAAACAAAAGCATTTCGAATCATGTTGACTACAAAAGTTGGGACAAAGGAGGATTTTAGTAGTCTTCATTCAAATTTATAATAGTGACTTCACTCTAGATATCATTGCGTCGTACTTAATAATTACCATATAAATCCTCCCAATTTGATGTTAAATATATATTATGTAATATAATTGATTGAATCAATGTTTTGATAGCATATTACAATTAACAGACTAAACGTTTCTCAATCGGTGCAACATACATTTTTTGTGCACACATTACGTGTTTGTATTATGTTTTTTTAATTTTTTTTAAAGTTTCATCTATTATTGTAATTAATTCCTGAAATACGGATGATTTCGATTTTTTTTTTACCATAAGTGAAAGATAACTAATATGTTAATTATCCAAGTCGACAAGGATGATACGACACTTTCACTAATTTGCGGAATTTTCAATCAAGAAAAAATAGTATATTTTTTTTCTAACCAATCAATGTCAGAACAATGAGGGCCTATGAAAACAAATGAACCATCCAAAAAAGGGTGTGAATTGATTGGGTTTGACTAAAGATTCCATCGAACAAATCAATTTGCTAAATGTGAGCGACGGGTTCTCTTTTACATGAGAAATAAACTTTATATATTAAATTTTATTGAAACTCAGATTTCATATCCCAAACTGCGGTTTATTTCATCCTATCTTTGTGGACATTGTCCCATGATAAGATGAATAGTTAAGATTTACCTATGCATATATAAGACCCATTTTTTGTTTAAAATTGTATGTGTGGTAAGACCTTATCCGTTAAAATGAAGTGAGGTATGCTGTATCGGAGTACTGTGTTGATTCTATCCTACATGTAGGGGCATTACCTCATGATAGAATCAAGGGTCCAAATTTAACCACATATACATGTGGTCCAATAATTTTTTTAAAATCACATATGTGTGTGAATCATGTCCATCCAAATCATGCGAGGACAGTGCCCCCCACATGTAGCATCGAAGCTACCGGAGTACTGAGTACTGAACTCCAGAATCCACAGTAATAACTATTTTTTAAGGATGGGTTTATCTGATCGGTATAGCCAGTTCTGTGTAGAGAAGGCAATCCACTCCGACATTTTATTTCATATCCCAAAATGCATATATCAAGTCTATAATTCATTTTATGTAAAAATGTGGATTTTCCCTCTCCTATAAAAACCCAATTATATAAAACCTAAAAACAAACGTCATCGTATTATCAAATATTTGTCGTTTTATCGAAAATATATAGCTGACAGTAATTATGCAACTCAAATATGTTAAACTGTGAAAAGTCTAAACACCAGGTGTTGACAACTCTCATAGCATGAACAATACAATTCCAAATCGTATTCATCACAATCTATGAAATCGACGCGTGACAACTGAATGATCAAACACATGTCATTTTACCAAAAGTTATAACAAATGATAACTTTACAACTCATATATTTTAAACCGTAAAACAACTCAAGCGCCATGATTTGATAGCTCTAGCAGTGACAATTATTGTACCTCATTTAGGTTGTGCTTGGATGGAAGAATATGAATTTAAGAAAGTATTTGAAGAGGAAGTTTGAAATGACTAATTGTTCATATGTATTTGAAATCTACCATAATTGTTTAAAATATAACTATTTAGGATTTAAAAATCATTGCTAGTAAATTTGTCCAAACAAACCAATTGATTTTTTATCATAAATTTGAAAATTTTAACTTTAAATCTATCAATAAAAATGCATATCTACACTCTCAGTTACGTTTTTTTTTCTATTTTCTGCAATCACTAGGTTGAACATCCGAGAGGCTTTGTCGGAAACCACACCATCTCATCGCCTCTTTGTTCATGATACTTCATGTTATTATTGCCCAAAAAAATCAACAAAAATATTGTTTGCACCAAAAAAATAAAGAAATTTTGCAAATAAGTATATCAATCAAACAATGCACCGCATATAATCTCAAATCTATCAACAATACATAATATTCTAATTTAATAGCCTGCGTGAAAATCATAATTCACAAAATTAATATTGTTATTATTTCACAGCCAACTCCTATGAATGAAGAGGCATCCAGCATTTTTTTTTTAAAAAAAAATAAAAACTATCAGGCACGAAGGTCGAAGTTTAGCGTCGGTGGAATAATTGAAATAATTGTCGAAGACATGAAATCGTGGGTCCGTTGGCCCAGTTTTGGAGATTCACAAATCAATTGGCAAGCAGGTGAAATGAAAAAGGTCGCAATTTTATGGATTTCAATACTTGGAAAATAATTAAAAATCACACGTTTTCATTTAGTGGAAGATGTTGATGCCCCCAAGACCACGAATATGGTTGAGCAAAATGATTAATCGAGTTAATCGAATTTGACATTTTAATTGATGACAAAAACTTGTGTGAGATGGTCTCACGAGTCTTATTTGTGAGACGAATCTCTTATTTGGGTCATTTACGAAAAAGTATTACTTTTCATGCTAAGAGTATTACTTTTTATTGTGAATATGGGTAGGGTTGACCCGTCTCACAGATTAAAATTCGTGAGACGGTTTCACATGAGACCCACTCTTAATTGATTTATTGATTTTAATTTTATAAAAATTGGATTCAGTTGGACTATAATAAGACAAAAATTTGTGTGAGACGATCTCATGAGTCATATTTGTGAGACATATATCTTATTTGGGTTATCCATGAAAAAGTATTATTTTTTATGCTAAGTGTATTAATTTTTATTGTGAATATGAGTAAGGTTGACCCATCTCATAGATTAAGATCTTTGATACGGTCTCACATGAGACTCACTCCTATAATAAATTCTGCATTGGTTATCTTTTTGAAAGCGATTAATCGAAGCTGACTGAACTTTTAATAAGAAACAAAAGGATTAAAATTGTGTTGGTAAATAGTTAAAACATTATTTTTGATACTGGAATAGATAAACGGCTAAAATTTATCAATGACAAATAGTCAGAGAGGTAATCTTGATATTTAAATATGTAAATGGCCAAAATATCACTCTTAAATATATAGGAAAAAAATAAATATTTTTCTATATATATACACATACACACACGTTTGATCTTCAAATGAACATAATTAAAAGAAGAAAAAGTAGGTGTCATCCACCACTAAATCAGTAGCGCTGTTGCTCACATTGTCAACCCAATGCATCGTTCAGCGATCAAATGAAAATGTCCCATAAACGCTATTTTTTCATTTGTGATTCAAAAATACTTGATACATCTGATACAAATACAGAATCGTTTAGCCGATGGAAACGTCCTAACCTTTCGGAAAGTTGAACTATTGACTTGGTTTTCTATGCTTGATTTTGTAAATCTTTAGTGTGGCTAGATGCACAAGATACATTGGAATGGATAGCTATCGAATCGAAACACAGTTGGTTGCGGTGTTCCGAGGTTGAATCTATTGTGTCATTACTCTCTTCCTAGGTGTAAGAACATTGATCGATCATATAACTGCTACAAAATGCGTACCTTCATGCCCGTTTTAGTCATGTTTATTGGCTTGACATTTGAATCGTTGTTCTATCCCTGACCATGGCTTGCACCAGGCCTGTATTCTCCGATGCCAAGCAAGTCCTGCAAATATTTCGGTATCACTTTTTTTACAGAGTAGAAACCAACTAAAATGAATACGGCTGGAGATAATATAATTAATCTGTTAGTAGAGACAAAAATGCACAAGTGCCATATAGAAAAAGACAGTCTTGGATAGTCTACACACAGAGGAGAAAAGACAAAGGGACTGGGCCAAGCACTAATGCTATATAATCACTTATCCTTTTGTTGTTTTTTTATGTCCAGAATGGAAAAGCATTGATAGTCACAAACTCACAATATATCCACAAAACACTCCCATACGTTATTCTTGTTTTATTTTTCCAATGTCTATTGACTATTGTTATCAACGTGGTCCATAGTGATATAATTTTGAATTCTCATCACTCGAACCGCACAATCCATGTTGGAACAATGTTTGAACTTGAAGCAAATTCAAAAAAAAGACAGCCCCTTACTATCAGATTAGCTATATGTAATGATAATCTCAAGTCCAGAAGTAGCTTCTGCTAAACTTTTGGACAACACAGCAAGGGGAAGAAAGAAAGGTAAGTACACCGAAGTAGTTGAGCAACTAAACCTGCCTTGCAATGGTAAAGGTTGACACGAAATTGAAGTACTTCAAGATATAGCTATTTGACTCCATATATTAAAATGACCACTCATCCAAAATTCTGAAGAATCAAAGAAATTATACTGAAGGTAAGGAAATAAGCATCTGGTAAAGAAGTACACACCTGGCATGCCTTATTTTTGGCTCTAGTTTCCGCTGTGCTGGGAATATCATGGTTTGGTTTCATGAACCTCTTCTCACGCCGTTCACATGAACCCCAACCATCTGAAAACCTCCCACCCCTAGCCAAAGAGAAAAGGCAAATTTCGAAAGGCAAAAACAAAAGTGAGGAGAAATCAATATTTACATTCTGTGGTGGGATAAGATTTAATTGATATAAGCTTTGCATAACGTGATAAACCCAATAAAAAAAACCTAACAACATACTGCATGTACGCACGGACAACAAACTCAGCACGCTGAACGTTTCGGTTCTCATCAAATTCAATGGTCTTGTCTTTAATTTCATAGGACAGATTGAAGTAAAATGAAATCTTCCTCCAGCCTGCAGCGAAAATATTTCTTAAACACACATTTTCTGAATCATGAACCAACTCTACTCATGGCAAACATGCATTACTAACATGAAATTTACCGGATTTCTTAATGTAAGGATTTCCGGATATCATAGTGTAATCACTTTTCTCCAATATCTGTCCACAAAAGTGTGAAATTCAATAACAGAAAACCAATGTTTTTCCTGATATAAGACGTTTTAACATTGGTCGTCACCCTTCCTATGGCATGAGCTGCTTATAGAGTTATCAATTGGTAAATTACATCCAAGATGTCCATATATTAAGTCAATTGCGTCGAAAATAAATTTTACCAGTGTTATATAGTGTAAAAACGACCCCCAAATTTAGACCACAAATACCATTCAAGGAGTTCATATTTCAAGTTCTCGATAGGATATTTTCCGAGAACGTGAACTAAGAGTTAAAAGAGTAATAACTTGAAAAACAAGATAAACTTCTGCATTGGTGCCAAGAACTACTGCCAGTAGGCAGTAAATAAAAATACTTCATATCTTACATCCTATTTCCGAAAGAGTTGACGACAATCTCCACGAACTTTATACCACAGAAAATAGCCAAATGGATTAGTAGTACATGGAAGCGCAACCTTCCCTTTATCCCTTAACTTCTCCTGGAATATGAACTCTTACCAATTTTCCAATGCTAGGTCCTATTCAACAGGTATCAAATTCTTCTACAGAAGTACAGAAGAAGTACACAACCACAAAAGAGTCGGATATAAAAAAGGGAGCACATTATGTGATCAGCCACGTTGATTTTTTTAAATGAATTTGACAATTCTAATGTCCACTAGAAATTTGATAAATCCAACAAAATAGAAGAATGAAATCAGCAAAATAACAAAACGCCAATGACTCAATCAACTACTCACCGCCATGGCAGCATTTTGGTACTCCTTAAAGAGCGAAACAGTGGGAAACTGACCAGCCAAGCTATGTCTCAAAATCTTCTCCTCACTGAATCCGGAACTTACCGGCGACGCACCAGGACTGTAATTCGTCACCGAGATGTTTCTTGCCTCCGGAGAACCAACAGAAGACATAGGAGGAGTGACAGGCGGACGGTGCACGTGCTTTACCACGACTAGTGGAGCAGGGCTCGATTTGCTCAGCTCGGGAACGCGGGGTCCGCTGCTTGATTTGGAGATTTTGTGAGGGCGGTGATTCTGCACGACCTCGCCGTCAGGGTGATTGAGATAATGGCGGTGGTTACGGTGGTGGTCGGGTGAGGGGATAGGAAAAGGAATGGGGGTAAGGGGTTTGGTGCGGGGTTTAGGAGTGATGGCGGAGAGGGATGCTGCGGCGGCGGAGTCGATCACTGCCCATAATTCGGCATCGTCGAGGTCTTTATCTTCAACCAAGTAGCGTATCGGAGTCGCCATGCTGCCGTACGAGGATTTCACCTTCGTCTTCGATTTGAGCTTTTGGAGCTTGGACAGCAGAGGGAGAATCGCGGGCTGAGATTCAAATCGAAGTGCCCTGTACGATGTCGTATCATGGATTCACCTCTCCAGTATTCAATCACCCGATAACTCAATGGGACTGTCCAATGTTGCCATATGTACGGATGATATAAAAATTTGTAATTTTAATATTTGTGATTTGCTTTTTTTTTTTTATAGAAAAAATATAGTGATTTTTTTATTTGTTTAATATTTTGGCATTTAAAAGTGATTTTTTAATTTATTTTAATTTGGAGAAAATTTAAATATATTAGAATAACTAATATACAAACTCAAAATAGTTTTGGATTTAAATAAATATTTTTCAAATGAATCAATAAAATGATTTTATTTTAGACGAGAAAAATTTGACATTCATCGGATTCAAAAACACTCAAATAGGTATGATGAATTTAGTTATGAATTCACAATTTTTGGATTTCAAAATAAAAAACATGGGAGACATATTGCATTAAAATTAACTGAAATATAACAAAAGTGGAATTCAAGTCAATCATAAGCCTTTGAGGAGACTGTTTGCTAGGAAATTTCATGATATCCGCGTATTTTCAAGGATGTAGTTAATCAACCATTTTTATTTTTAAAAAAAATTAAAATAATAACCTTTTCATATATCCTTCCTTCGGTTTTTTACTTGCAATAAAAAACATGTATTGATTGACACATGACAAAATGAATCACAAGCCAAAATGATAAACATATGGTTCAAAAAATCAATAAATACGGAACATTTAATCATATTCTTCAAAAATCATCTCGGGCGAAACTCGGTAATGGACAAGACATTTTTTGATGTTTCAATAGAGTGATCAGACATATTTTGGGATGATGATTTGGTCGACTTCAATCCTTTTGAATCATATGCCGGAAAAATTGTCATCTTCGTATCGTAATCACTGGTAGTGAAAAATACTGGCTCCAGAGGTACCGGAAGAGATATGGTAAAGCTACTAAGCATCAGAACGACGGAAGCCATTGTTGGTCTAAAATGATTTATTTTTCTTGCCAGTTATGATTTCTAGGATCAGTACACCAAAGCTAAATACGTCCGATTTAACAGAGAACTGTCCATGCATTGCATATTCTGGAGATATATCCACTGCAATATGCAAGTTGTTAGTATCTGTATGTGAGAAAAAATTAGTGTATCCACTGAACATATGGAGCAGCCTATATGAGATAAATGGAAAGAAATGGCGAACCAATTGGGAGTGAAAGGGCTATGAATCCACCCAAAATAAATTTATCGAAAAAATGAATGTTCCGAACCTATCGGTTAATGACCATGAAGACATGTCTCATTCTCCTAAAATGATTTTGGATATGTTCCTACTTGAAGTGAGACAACACTTACTATGTTCCCACAATTCTGTTGGTATTGCCCTGAGTTTCATCTGCGGCGAACAACCTCGCCATTCCAAAGTCTGCAATTTTAGGGTTCATTTCACCATCTAAAAGTATATTGCTAGCTTTAAGATCACGGTGAATTATTTTGATTCGAGATTCTTCGTGCAAATATAGAAGTCCCCTCGAAATTCCTCCTATGATCTTGTAACGTGTCTCCCAATCCAAATAGTTGCACTTAACCGGATCTGCAGTACACTTTGAGTGTGTTTGGTTGATGTGATTAACCAATGATAAATAAATAATCACACCTTTATCTAATGTTTGGTTAAAGTTTTAAGATATATTAATAATCCTTTTGACTTGGTTTAAAATCTAATTTTATGATTAATTTTTTGATTATTAATCTAATAAATTAGGTGGGATAAATTATCATCACACCACAAATGACCTTTTTCTCCTTCTCTTATTTCAAAACCCTACTCACGGTATACATAAAGGAAGAGTAACTTATGGTCACTCGTGGTACATCAATTTTTTTTTCATAATATCATATTTTTTGAATGAAAAAATATAATACAATT
>NW_027331258.1:0-100000 GCF_022965805.1 Primulina eburnea
GGAACTGTTTAGAATATACAGTATTCCGAATATGAGTTTCATGATACTCACATATGAGCAATCTCATATTCTTTCTACTATTTGTATATTCCAAGGACTTTATCTATGCAACTAGCATGGGTATACAGATAAAGATGTGCCAAAATAATAATTTCAAATATAATTAAAATAAAGATCGTTTATACATAGCGTTCATGTGAACACTCGGCCAACACTTGGCTCGACGGGCACCTACTCTAACAATTGTATGTTGGAATTCAGTACAGAAGATATTAAATGTACAGAATGATACGGAATAATTGAAAGATCAGTATAAGAGTATACCGACCAAGAGTAATCTGAGTTAGTGATACTCTTTGGAATGTACCAGTATATTCAGAGATATTCTGATGAATTTCTTTGCTCATTTATCTATGAAATTTTGATATATTTGCAGCATCTGATTGACTGAATAGAATATTGAAGATTGTATTGAATATTCTGAGAACTGTAATGATTGTATACAGAAATTGTTCAGATAAGAATCCTGCTTGAAACAGATTGTATTCAGAGTATGCGTTATCTGAAGTTAGTACAGATTGATTTCGATACCGTTGAGATTTCGATCAGTGACTGATAAGATACCGATATCAGAAAGACCAGAAAGTTCAGAAATGTCAGATTGTCAGAGATAATTTTGTCTGATTTGACAGATTATTTGTTCAACTATTGTTTTATATCTGCTTGTGTATTGATATTGTTCTAAATCAGTATTTGAGACATCTATATTGTTGGGAGCATATTTTATTTGCAGATGAGATATACCAGTTGATCAAATGACATGAAGATATTTATCAGAAATCCTTGTTTATGAGTTCATTGAACTCACTAGATCTGTATAGGATATTGATATTCGTTTCTAATTTGATATTACTGTGCTTGAATCCGATATGCTACAGATTAGGGTGAACTAGAGAGGAGATATACAGTTTCAACCGAATCAGAGTTGATTTCGAGAGTTACAACAGTTCAGAATATGATCAGAATGTTCAGAACTTGATTGTAATAATCAGAACAGAGTAACAGATATGTGATTCTGTGTTTTGTATGAGGTTGATTATCTTGTGATCTCAGAATGTGTCAGAATTGTACAGCAAAGCTTGATATTGATAGTCAGAGACGAATATCAGGTAACTATTTCCTCTTTAATTTATATTATTGACTGATTTGTGTATATCAATAGTTCGAATCAGAAAGAACAGATATTGTCAGAAGCTTACAGTCATGGATTCAGTGTTCAGTCTGATGATTGAGAATGTATTGTATTCGAACATATAGTTGTGATATAGAGAGATGAGATCAGTTATAACAGAATTGTATTGAAATGTTGGCAGAAGAAATTGTACTGATACGTCTGAATTGCTAACAGAAAAGACAGAAAGATATAAATTAGAAGATTTATTACAGAATTGTATAGTTTTAAATAGAAATGGGAGTATATTTGTGGGGACCCGGGCTCTAACTCTATTCTTTTGGGATTAATTGGATCTTTGTTCGAAAATGTGGGTCAAAATTTTGCTTTTAACTTTAATTCAAATGTATTAACTAAAGCATAACATATCTCAATAGAAATTAAAACAACGTAATGTACATACAAGTCTGTTCGTACAAACATACACTAGTGTTCAAATGACAACTACAAACATAAGTAGTATAAGTTTCATAAGAAAACACTAGTAATCTGCAATGCCCGAGATCTCCACGCTATCATCATCTCTCATCTAGCTCGTGACCCCGATCCTGCCACCTGTTGCCATGCACACATACAGACACGACAACAGCCGGATAACTCCGGTGAGAACATATCCCAGTATAAAACATGGATGCATGCAATGTAATAAATCATATACAAATGCATAACATAAATCAAGTAACATGAATATAAATCTACACATGTAGTAGAATACAAATATGTATTCAACATTCAAATCTTGACTCGACTCTTTCTAATCTAGGGATCGGTGGTGTGAATAAGACGGTCGTTACCTACCCAACCACTCGGGGGCAACGGTACGTCTTATTCCTAGACTTCGGTCAACTCTGTATCGAGGGTCTACACATATAGCAAATCTGCTCCTATGCGTCGATACACCGAAACGTCTAGTTTTGGCAAGTCTGCCAATCTCTCCTATCTCAGGACTCGAATATAAATCAATAAACAAGGCATTACATAATCAAATGTAATAACAATCTAGTAGTGATTTAGGGAAACTCGTATCAAATCTGAATCGATGTGCAATCCCGTGACCACATGAATTATACCTTTCTTGTCGAATCGTCGGTCGAAGTCTCGAAGTCGGAATGTCACTCTGTCAAAACTAATCTGAAATGACAATATAACATGCATTCTATTAAGATATAACTCATATCAAAATCTTGTACAAGTCAATACTCTATCTCGATAACAATCGACGGCAAACGGCATAATTCTCAATACCGATACCTCAATCTCAACATCACAATAATCGATTAACCTCAATACTCATAATCTCATCAAAACACAATATAACATGCTCAATTCTTCCAATCAATATCGATATACATGCTGGAAATTCGCAAGGCTCGTACGGTGTCCGAAAATCATTCTGATAACAAATATACGATGCTCGGTATACCAAGAACACATATTTCTAACAAATCATAATTTCCCCAATACATAGATTTCGAACCATGCTGAAAATGAACCATACTTACATCCTTAGCTAGCTCTTGTTGAAAGGATCATAAATCCGGGCTCGGAATAAAATCGGATCTCTAAATCTTGCACAATCTAAATCACAACTGAAAGAAGTTTGAAGGATTTCTTGGGAGCTCTCGGTTCTTGCTATGGAGCAATTCTGAAAATGAAGACTCAGCAGCTTGTCATATATATATACGTGCCATGTGTCAAGACGAAATTCAAAGGTGGCATTTTCGCATGCAAACCGCGGGTGCGGCAACTCAAGAGCGCGGGTGCGCTGTGCTCACGGCAAATTAATCTAACATTGCAGCACCTAGACCGCGGGTGCGGTCCTTACATGACCGCGGGTGCGGTCTCACACCGCGGGTACGGTCTTGCTAACACCGCGGGTGCGGTGTCTGTTCGCACAATTTCACCAATTTCCTCTCAATGCACCGCGGGTGGTATCTCTAACACCGCAGGTGCGGTGTGGCTTCGGCCCTGGTGCTCAAAATCTCATAATTCATGCATTCTTATCTATACAAGTATAACATCAATGCCAATTGACAATTCTCGAGCCTTACAATATTTCTATAGCATCCGTAATGAAATTACTGCCATTTTCTACAGATTGTGAAATATGATATGATTAAGATTGACAGATTGTTCAATCTATATCTATCAGTTTGTACCAGATAATGTACAAACATGACAAATGACACAGATCGGTGTCAGAAAAGTGGTCAGAAAGATCGGAATGTCATAGTAGATTATGTCAGATTGTGATTTTGCTTGAGTTTGTATTCGTGACAGAATATATCATGAACTCTTTCTTAGATCGTTTCACAGATTGACAGGCAGTTAGAATATGTTATCCAGATATTGGAAGACTTTGATACAGCTTTGGTGCTGGATGTTAGCACTAATTAATATGATTTATTATCATTGTGTGACAATAGCTATGAGCTTATCAGATAGGTAAGGAGATAGTTATAGACAAGACAATATACGATGATTACTACAGATTTCTTTGAAGAAAATTCAAAGGAAGATGAAGATAGTTCAGAATGGACAGATTTAAGAACCCAATGTCGGATGATGACGATTGGTATTTGAAGCTAAAGATGGTAGATGCCTTTGTTTGGGAAGAAACAGATTTGATAACAGCAGATGGTACTGATAGTTGATGAGCTGTAGATTGGTTTATACGGACGTTGTATAGCCAGTAATGCGAGACTGATTCTGTCAGAAGAATTGAAGTGTTATGACATGACACTTAACGAATTCTTATTCCCGACTGGAATTAGATATGGGAGTTTAGTTTAAACTCTGTGATACATTTCTTCTGATATCTTTGAATTGATTGTTGTGAGTTCGAGGACGAACTCAGATCTAAGAGGGGAGAAATGTAAGGCCCAAGAATTACAGAATCGATAACCAAGATTATTAATCTTCATTAACGAGAGATTCGGAAGATATGAAAACGCATGACATGCAATGAGGGAAGAAAAGACATGAGAAAATAAGATTTGCAAGACCGCACCCGCGCCTAGAACATGAGTGCACCCGCGGTCATGCAATTGTGGATTTTTGCAAGAAAGGTCGAAGCATCACCGCACCAGCGGTACCAGACAAGACCGCACCCGCGTTGTGGGGACCCGGACGCTAATCATGTTCTTAATCGTCATTGGGACTAAATCAATTATAATAATCAGGGTCTAATTTTTTTTTTTTTTTTAAATGCGGAAGGTAATGGAATCAAACTCCTATACATATCAGTATAAAAGTATAAATCTGATAAAATATACAATCATACATACTCAGGTTCAACAACTACTATCAAGTGTTCAAACCCTAGCTCTAGTCCAAGTCCGGTATCACCACTCTAATCTCAGTCTGTCTTCATCTCTGTGACCCTGTACCTGTCCCACCTGTTGTCATGCACATCTACAAACAAGACAACAGCCGGATAACTCCGGTGAGATATAAATATCCCAGTATAAACAATGTATTTAATGCAATCATATAAAACATACATAAAAGCATAAACAAACATCGAAGCATGCATCTAATCTGACTACATGAATCAATGACTCGTGATCTAATCTTATCTTATCTCAAATCTAGGGATCCCAATCTAATTTAGACTTTGGTATTCTGTATCGAGTGTCTGAGATAGAAGTCGATCTACATCTAAAGGTCTTCGATACACCGTAAGTCTAGAGTCTTATCGGTTCTGAGAAAGACTCGGCAGTTCTGCCCTAGCTAGGCTGTCTGCCCTAGACTCGGACTCTAACTCTGTTCTAAGTCAATACATCAACATATCAATCTGATAATCTGCAAATATCAATGCAATAAAATAAAGTATGTGATTTAGGGAAACTCAAGTCAAACCTAACTCGAGTTGTGCAATCCCGAATCAACATTTATTTATACCTTTCTTGCTGTCGATCTGATACAATCGAAGTCTCGATCAAAGTCTGTCACTATTCAATCTGGCAATGACAATACCAATATATTCTTTATCAATATTCTAATCAAATCACGGTATCTCTGTTTTATCAGATTTCTGACAGTACAACAGTACAATCTTCCGATACTGATAATTCTATATCATCTATATCAATTCCAATCATTTACAACTAACCACTGTACAAATCTGACATCACATCTCAGTCAATTTCATTCTGAAAATCATAACAATTCCATATTCAGTCCGTTTCTTAATCTGAATTCGATTCTACGCTGTCTAACATGTCAAGAACAACATATATGACGTGTACTCAATTCTAACAACATCATAATTTCAAAAATGTTAAAACATAGTAAAACTTACGTCCAGTTGTAGCCTACGTTGATAGGAACTCGGTACCGAAGTCGGATTTAAAATCTAACGGACGGATTGAAATAAAAAGGCGTATAACTAACGGACGGATTGAAATAAAATCTAACGGACTTATTTTCTGTGAAAATCCTCGACCCTTTTCTTATTTTCCTCCGTTAACTTCTGAAGCAATTAACTTATATATATCAAGTTTGCATGCAATTGAAACGTGGCACCTTTTCTCAAATCTCGGTCGGCGCTCGGGCGGTTATAATGCACCGCTCGAGCGCGGCCCTCTCGGCTCATGTAATGCCCGGAAATTTAATCCTAGTAATCTATAATTATTGATATATAATTTGATATGATTATGAAAGGATTCATCGAGACACGAAAATAAGACTACATATGAAATTCGAGAAAGTTGGGCAGAGAGTGTGGTGCCCGAGCGGTGGTTTTTGACCGCCCGAGCGCCAATGTTCAGCAAATGTATGTTACGGGCAGAAAGTATGGCGCCAGAGCGGTAATATTTAACCGCCCGAGCGCCAATGGGTAAATTCGAAACGCTTGGACAGAGAGTGCCGCGCTCGAGCGGTACTTTCTTACTGCTCGAGCGCCGACCGAAATGCATGAAATATAGACACGTATCTTACACATGCAAGTTGGATATATATATATGTATGTATAGAACGAATGCATTCCTCAGAATTCAGAAGAAAGAGAGAAGCTCGAGAAACGGTTTTTTGTATATGTGTTGAAAATCCTTACGCCTTTTCTGAGAAATCCGTCCGTCTGAATTGTAATCCGACTGCGGTACCAAGTTCCTATTGACGTAGACTACACTTTGACGTAAGTTTTGCTACGTTTTGACATGCTTTGAAATTATGCTATTGTCAGAACTGAATAGGATTCGTATATGATGTTCTTGACATGTTAGACATCGTAGAATCGACGTCAGATTAAGAAATAGACTGATTATGGAATTGTTATGAATTTCTGATTATAATCGGTTGATACCGGACAGATTTGAATTGTGACGGGATTACGGATTGTATTGAATATGAGTTTCTGTATTATATCTGTGATGTTGGAATTGACGGGGTTACTGAGATTGTATTATTATACCATCGAAACATCAGTGAATTGATATTGATCAGACTCAGTATTGATTGTGATTATATCGTGATATTGTCGATATGAATTGGATTGTGTCTTGATTCGATATTGATCAGAACATGCTTTGAATTGAGCTGTAGATTGACACAGTCTATTCGATATTGTGAATTCAGATTGACATGGACAGACGTGAAATGGATTCTTCGTCTTCGTCAGATCATGAAGACAAAGGTATAAGTCAATGTGGTATTGGGAGATGGACTTGAGTCGGTTTAGACTTGGGTTTCCCTAAATCACATACTGTACTTTATTGCATTGATATTTGCATTGATTGATTGATATACTTGTTTTCTTGAGTTATAGATTACAGGTATTAGAAGAGTAATCTTATGACAGAAGTGCCGTTAGTGGTGGGATCGCCACGGGCACATTGCACGATGTCATAAGATGGGTATTGGCGGTAGTGCCAAAATCTGTCATTAGATGATGGATTATCGATGTGGGTAGACAGATAACTTCTTCTATTACTGTTAGTGGATATTATATCGATGTGGATAGATGTATAGCTTATTCTATTACTGTTGATTGATATTATATCGATGTGGATAGATTCATCGTTCCTTCTATTACTGTTAATCGATGTTATATCGATGTGAATAGAATCGGACTTTGTTCTATTACTGGTAATCGATATCATATCAATGTGAATAGAATCAGGGCTTGCTCTATTACTGGTAATCGATAATATATCAATGTGAATAGAATAAGGGTTTCGTCTATTACTGTTAATCGATACTGTATCGGTGTGGATAGAACTGGAGTCTTTTCTATTACTGTTAATCGATACTATATCGGCGTGGATAGAACTGGAGTCTTTTCTATTACTGTTAGTCGATATATGCAGACCGACGTCTGGAACCGGGATCCCTAGACTAGGATTGAGTCTAGCCTGAATTATGTAGCTACGAGTATTGTTGGGAGTATGCTATTGATTATGTTTCAGATTTGTTACATATGATTGTTACCTGATTACATGCTTTATATTTGTTATATGATTGCATGTTTCATTGATTTATACTGGGAGTTATTCTCACCGGTTTATCCGGCTGTTGTCTTGTCTGTATGTGTACTTGACAAGAGGTGGGACAGGTTCAGGGTCGAGGAGATGAGGAGAGATCGAGTTAGAGTGGAGACTTCGGACTTTGATCTAAGATAGGGTTTGAACACTTGACATTAGTTGTTAAACTCTAGTTTGAATAAATGTTTTGTAATACAGGATTTGTATTTTGTATACTGAGATGTATATATATGTTTTATTTCACTACGTTCCGCAATTTAAAAAAGAAAAATTTTTAGACCCTGTTTTATAATTGATTAATTAGTCCCAATGATGATTAAGAACTTGATTAGTGTCCGGGTCCCCACAGCTCAAGCCCTTCAGATTGCACCATTTGGCGCTCGGGCGGTAATAATCTACCGCCCGGGCGCCATCTCTTCTGCTCGAGATACATATTTGTTGGACGTTGGCGCTCGGGCGGTCGATCTTCACCGTTCGGGCGCCAACAGTTCTGTCCCAAAAATGTGAAATTCATATGTTTGGCCAAATCTTGTCTCGTAATAGCCCTTTAATAATCACATTAAATTAGTATTCCATACTCATCTCGATTAAAACTCTATAATCGTATTTTAACATGATATAAAATCTTGGGCATTACACGCGGTGCCTGGACAGAAAGTTGAGCATTTTGCCCGTAGCCACACCGCACCTGCGGTGTAAGATAGACCGCACCCGCGGTGGCAATCCCGTAGCATTACCGCACCCGCGGTATGGGAAGGACCACACCCGCGGTCTAAGCTTTCGAGAAATGCCAGGATAGGCATTGCACGACCGCACCCGCGGTGCATGTCATGACCGCACCCGCGGTCATGCGTGTTGCTTTAAAAATGATGCCACGTTTCAGATTGTGCATGCAGTATATATACAGATGAATGGCACGTAATTCATCAGAAAAATGGAGAAAGAGGCGAAGATTTTGATAGAAAATCCTTATGCCTTTTAGATTGGCGATTGTGGAAGATCCATCCATCAGAATTCAAATCCGACTTCAGTTTTGAGCTTCTCTCGACTCGAGCTATACAAGGACGTAAGTTTTGTTACGTTTTGGGATGTTTTGAGAATATGATGTTGCTAGAATTGCATATGATTCAGATATGGCGTTTCTACTACTGTAGACATTGTAGAATTGAAGACAGATTAAAGAACATATTATTTATGTAATTATTATGATTTTTGAAAGATATTGACAGAGATTCGATATCAGATTTGTGTTATCATTGAGATTAGGAGTTATGTCAGTATTGCTTATGAGTTCTGGTATATATATGATGTTCAGATTGACGGGGTTCTTCAGATTGTATTGTTATGCCGTCGAAACATCAGTTGAGTTAGATTGATCAGATTCAGATATGATCTCGATTAGATTGTGATATTATCGATATGACTCAGATTGTATCTTGTTCACATATTGATCAGATTGTATACTGATTTGAGTATTGATCAGAACAGATTGTGTATTGAGTTATTTACTGATACAGCGTATTCAATATTGTCATTTCAGATTGATATGGACAGAGTTGAATACAGATCATCGTCTTCGTCAGATAGGGACGACAAAGGTATAATTCATGTGATATACGGGAACATATAACTCAAATAAGATCTTATTTGAGTTTCCCAATAAAATCACATACTAGATTACTGTTATTTCTGATTTGAATATGATTTATTTATATGTGGAGATGATTATGCATTGTTTACAGATTGTTATGCATTACATTGAGATAGGAGAGTCGTTGACAGCCATTGTCAGCTATCTAGATGTTCGGTGTATCTCAGCTTAGGAGCAGCCCTGACTCCTATTGCAGTCGGTGATACAGCTCAGACCGAAGTCTAGGAATAAGACGTACAGTCACCCCGAGTGGGAGGGTAGGTGACAGCCATTGACGTCTTATTCACACCGGGATCCCTAGAGTTATAGTTGAGTCGAGTCTAGATATGATTTGACTAGAACTGCATGTGTTTAGAAATGTGGTTTCATAGATTATGAAACCCATGTTTAGTGCTTTCAGACATGATAGCCTGTGTTTATATGATTTGATATAGATTGCATGTTTATCTGAATTGAGTTGCATGCTTATTTTGAGTAGATTTCATAGATTATGAAATCTATTGCTTTGAATATATCCATGATAGCATGTTTTATGATTTAGATTGTTTATATACATGCTTACCATGTTTTACACTGGGATTTATTCTCGCCGGAGTTATCCGGCTGTTGTCTTGTTTGGTATGTGTGCATGACAACAGGTGGGGCTGGATCGGGGTCAAGAAGCTGATGAGAGAAGACGAGTTAGCGTGGTGATTCCGGACTTATTGTAGACTTGGTTTTCTTACTCGAATTTAGTAATTGAATCTTAGATTTAGTTTGTACAGTTTTGTACTTTTATACTGAAATGTATTTTATACTGAGATGTATATTATTTAGATTCCATTACCTTCCGCAGGTGTATTTTAAAAAGAAAAATTTTTAGACCCTGTTTATCAGAACTGATAATTAAATCCCAACAATGATTAAGAAGATGATTAGCGTCCGGGTCCCCACAACAGGTGGTATCAGAGCGATAGATCCTTTTGATTGAGATAGTCAGAACTGATAGATCTTTTAGACTGAGATAGAAGAGAATGAGCGGGGTAGATTGAATTTTCTTTCCTTGTATGTGATTGCTAGCATGAGAATTATTTCAATGTTGACTTACATTGTGTGTGCTAGCATGATTTATTGCTTTCCCTATTACATGTTGTTTGTTATCTGAGTTGATTACAGCATGTAATTACTAAGCCTGGATCAGAACCAAGTCTGAATCAGAGGTATATGATCAGAGGAGGGCTGAGACAGATTATACAGATTGTACATTGATTTGTTTGATATTCAGATATACCGCCTTGGAGATTTCCAGAAAGGGGTAGTACTTCGTCTGAACAGATAGATGCATCAGAAACTCAGCTAGAAGAAAAGATGAAAGAGTTTCAGTTATTACAGCCGCCGGTTCTGAGGGGTACCGAGACATCTGAAGATTGTCAGAACTGGTTTGATGATATAGAAATACTGTTTGATTTACTTGATTGTACAGATGAACAGAGAGTTAAAATGGTGCCTTATCAATTACGAGAAGCCGCCAGGAGTTGGTGGATTACCAGTAGAAGAATGTGGGCACAGAGAGGTACAGTAATGTCGTGGGAAATATTCAGAACTGAATTCTATCGAAGATTTTTCTCAGCTTCGTACCGAGAGGACAAGAAATTAGAGTTTGAGAATTTGAGCCAAGGGCAGCTGAATATTGACCAATATATTGCTCAATTCTCTACTCTACTGCATTTTGCTCCTCAGATAGCTGGAAATGATGAAGCTATAGTAAATCAGTTCATCAGAGGGTTGAATTCGGAGGTAGTTGCATTTATGAATCTGCAGCGACCTTACCATTTTGCTGATATCCTGAGTAGAGCGAAGAGAGCTGAGGCGAGTCTGATTAGACAGCTAGGGAGGTTGTGTGTTAAACAACCCCAGACACAGCAATCCCCTCTCAGATTTGATCGAGGCAGTACGAGTGGAAAGCAAGATTTGCTGAAAGCTCGGAAGAAGTCATTCAAGAAACTAGGAAGCGATTCATCTAGTTCCAGCGTTTCTGGTCCAAGCCATACTGGAGTGTATTGCAGGAGTTGCGGAGGGAGACATTCCACCGAGCAATTCCAGGGAGTGACTGGTAGATGCAATATTTGTGGACAGCTGGGACACTTTGCTAAAGTCTGTCCCCAGAAGCGTTCCCGAAGATTTGTTAGAGTAGATGCCCGTCGAGCCAAGTGTTGGCCGAGGGTACATGATTAAACTCTATGTATAAACAGTCTTTATTTTAATAATATTTGATTTTATCGTTTTGGCACTTCTTTATCTGTATACCCATGCTAGTTGCATAGATAAAGCCCTTGAATATACAAATAGTAGAAAGAATATGAGATGCTCATATGATGAGTATCATGAAACTCGTATTTGCAATACTGTATATTCTAAACAGGTTCCTAGTCGATCAGCCGCCATTAAGAAGGATATAGGCCGCTCGAGTTAGAGACTAGTATCTGCAATGTGAGTACCATGTTTCATTGGTAGGGGACATTGTGATGTCCGAACATGCAGATAGGTGCTCCTTGTAGAGAGTGCACTGAACAACCCTCCATAAAAGGACTTTCCAAGTGGTTCTCACTTATCGAGTGGAAAAGTCCTGGTTTATGGTTGTACACCATTAGTCCTTATGACCCGGGACAACATTGAGACTCTATGTGCTAGAATTACACTTTGACTTGTTTACCGACTCTCATGGGGTCATCAGGTGGCAAGGTTGGTGTTCTGTCGAAACATATAGGAGTCGATGCATTGTAGTCGGGGATTCAACGCTTACCTTCGGGTATGGATATTCTATGTGTTTTCATATATATGTAGTGTGAAATCTCTTATCAGAGTATGGTGCTAATTATGAAAGGAGTTTCATAGATTACACCATCGATGCAACTACGGCATGACACATAGTATCGATTCATTGACAACTCTCAATAAACCAATGGTTGTCGAATCGGTCGGGATATATGATTTGAAGGGACCGTACTGTACGCTAACCATAATTGAATGGTTCTTGCAGGCACTATCATTTGATACCTAGGGAATCATGTAAGCGATGCTGCTAGGCGTTTAACATGATTGGTTGGGTACTATCAGACTTAAGTTCTGACGTTCTTGTTATCAAGGAGTTGATAAGTAAGAATGGAGCAATTGGGGTATGCTCATATAAGGACATGTTTAGTCCGAATCACATGGAGATGTGAACCCACTGCTAGTTGTATCAATGAACCATTGAGGGCCACACAAGTACAAGCTTTCTAGATCCCGTTGAGAAGTAAAATAGTTCAATGTGTTGAACGGCTTATAAATGAGTTTATAAGCGTAAGGAAAAATAGAAGTATGACTTCTATGAGAGAAATGTAATTTTAATTTATGAATAGTGTTCTTAAATTAAAAGTTGGCCAAATAAATAATGTATTTGAAAATTGTGATTTTCATAAACATTATTATGGACTAAATTAAATTAATTCAAGTGTTGAATTAATTAAACACTAGTGGACCTAGTAGAGCCCAAATAATTAAATTAATTCAAGTGTTGAATTGATTAAATCAAATTGAGTCTTGTAGAGCTCAATTTAAATAAATTATTTAACTAGTGGACTTGAGTAAATTCAAGTAATGTTTAATTGGTCTCAAAAATGTTTGAGATAATTAAATTTAGTCCATGGATTTTTGATTGTTAAAAAAATCAAATTAGATATGCATGCATGGGAGATGAAAGGTTGGGGAGACAACTTTTTCAATCTCCAAGGCTTGGGATGCTAAATGGGACTTAGCTTTTTACAAGTCCAAGACAAGTCTCCCTCCCCTCTTTTCTATGCATGATGGCCGAAACATTGGAGTATTATTCTACCAAGTTTTCTCTCATTTTTCTCTTCAAGTGTTGAGGAAGAAAAATACTTCTCTTTGAAAAATCCTTTTATTTTTCTAGTGCAAAATAAGAGGGGTTCTAGTTTGCAAGTGGTGGGCCTAATTTGAAGGAAAGAAAGGAGTCCAAGGAAGCTTGTAGATCTTCATTCCATTCAAGAGCCAAGTTGTTTACAACTTGGTTGGAGCCATCATCAACCTTAAGAGGTTGATAGGTAACTATTTCTAAACACACTATGAATGTCATTTTGGTGTTTTATTGTATTTCCTACACAAACTCATGGTGGCCGAAATTTATATGCTAAAATCAAAAAATTTTGTGCTTCCGTTGCGTTTCCGGCCACCGTAACCGGTCCCCTTTCAAGTGGTATCCGAGCTATGGTTACGATTTTGTGTAGCAAACACAAGATATTATATTGAGATTGATTTCTAACCGCTTGAGAAATATTTTTGCAACAAGAACAAGGCCGAAAATTTTTCATTTTTGGGCGGCAAGTTGCTGCCCATTTCGGGCACCTCGGGCTGCCCGAAACCCCTATGTTTTAATAAAAAAAAATATTTTTTTTGTTGCCAGAATCCGGCGACGGAGCTCCGGTGACGGCGACGACGGCTAGGGTTTCTAAAAGTGTTTTGGAATATCAAAGTTTCATGGGCCTTGAGTTGTTGGGCCATTGGATGGCTAACATATTTGTGAATTTTAAATGGGCCAAAACGTTTTTGGTGAAAAACGAATTTTTGGGCCCTTAAGTTTAAAATTACAAAAGTTGCAAACATTTTCTCATGAAATAAATATTTTATGTTGGACTTTAAATATTTATAGTAAATGGTGATTTACTAGAAATTCGGTTATAAATAAATTAATTTGAAAGTACACAAAGTTGTTTGTATACTTTGTTAATTTAGTTTATAATCGTGGCGGTTAGTGATTGGATTAAGATATATAATATTGGATCAATTAATTATTGTGATAATTAATTGATGGTGTATGATATGTGATATTATGCATGAAGGATTATCAAAAGCCCAAGCCCAATTTGCTAGGTGTATGCTAGGATATTTTGTGTTGAATGATTGTAATAATTATCAATTTATAAAGTGGGCTTGGTTTATGGCCCGTTCCCACCCCATGAGATGTATCCCTATTTGTCATGGATATTTATTTGTAAATATTAGTATAGTGGATGATCAAGATTGGAAGATGGTGGCCATGATGATTATGAAGATCGAAGACATGTAAATATTGGAAGCTTATGTAATAGTTGCATTTGCATCCCGTGCATTTCCCTAGGATTGGACCTAGGCCCGTGTTTAGCTCACACGGTCCGTTAGTATTGGGGCGATTGATCATCCTTGTTTGTTTACTGTTTATAATATATGCATGATATGTTATAAATAATGAGTATGTGCGTTATTATTATGGTAATAACAAAATTGCATGAATCCGGCAAACATACGA
This sequence comes from Primulina eburnea, assembly GCF_022965805.1. Taxonomy (NCBI): domain Eukaryota; kingdom Viridiplantae; phylum Streptophyta; class Magnoliopsida; order Lamiales; family Gesneriaceae; genus Primulina; species Primulina eburnea. The sequence continues at coordinate 14,688 of NW_027331258.1, forward strand.
TCAAACATGGCGAGCTTTTAAATAAAATTAATGATGAGACCTTTCAAAATTAAAAACCCTCATTTTGAATAAGATTCAAAATTAATATTAAGCCCGAAAAGGGGAATTATAAATTTGTTTATAATTTCCATGTCTTCCATCGACAAAAGGGTGCATGACGAATCGCTACCCGTACTTGGGGCTCGGCTCATATTATTGGTGGGGCCCTTATTACCGGAAAGCTGTGACATCCATTTGACATGGTGATGTGAACTACGTGGAACTCCCATGACTTCGGCTCAGATAATTGAGGGAACTCATGGCGACCGTCCATTAAGGTTCAACATCGATGGGTAAGGCTTGACACGTAAAGATAAACGACGTCAATATTGGGTCCTAATCAAACGTGAGACAAAAGTTTACGTTAAGGGTTGCATTGTGATGCAATTGGAAACTACCTTTTAGGAATTGTGATTGGCTGATGTAATGCCCAAGAATTAATCACTGCAATTAACGATGATTGATTTATCATTTCATGTGATTATGACGGGATTAATCGGGACACCGAGAAATGTATTCAGAAATAAAATTATGAAAGATATGAGCATGCCAGACCGCACCCGCGGTAAGGGGAGGACCGCACCCACGATGGTGCTACGGGAATTTGAAAGAATCAATACCGAAGGGTGACCGCACCCGCGGTGTTAACATTACCGCACCCGCGGTCTCGACATGTACCGCACCCGCGGTCGTGCAATTGCAAGATGGATAAGATTGTCGACGCATGAGCGCACCCGCGGTCTTACACCTACCGCACCCGCGGTACGACGTGCCTTGCAAAGAATGCGCCACCTCTTGACATGCATGCAATGATATATATAGGTGGTAATCCATTCGAAATTCATTCAGAAAAGTGAAGAAAAGGGTCTGAAGAAGAAAGGAGAAAATCCTTACGCCTTTTTCGAGAAATCCGTCCGTCTGATTTTGAATCCGACTTCAGTATCGAGTTCCTAGCAACGTAGGCTACAACTGGACGTAAGTTTTACTACGTTTTGACATGCTTTGAAATTATGATATTGTCAGAATTGAATGGAACTCATATATGTTGTGCTTGACATAGTAGACATCATAGAATCGAAGTCAGATTAAGAAACGGACTGATTATGGAATTGTTATGATTTTCGGAGTAGTGTTGGAGTCGAGTTGATATCAGAATTGAGTTGTTATTGAGTATGAGATATTAGAATTAATATCTGACTGATATGGTATGGTTGGGTATATTGATATTATACCGTTGTACCATCGAGATTGAAGTAAGTTAAGTATTGAGCAGAACAGATTTGATTCCACAGGTGTATTGATATTATACTCCTCGATATTGTTCTTGTCAGATTGAGTATTGACAGGCTTGGGATTCGAGATTTCGACAGAGCCAGAGTATCAGAAATAAAGGTATAAATTATGTTGTGTTGGGATTGCACAACTCGAGGAAGGTTTGACTCGAGTTTCCCTAATTCAGATACTTAGTTTATTACATTGATTCTTGTAATTGATGAGATTGATGTTTGTTGTCTATTGATTTATAGACACTGCATGTAATGACTGCTGATTTGCTAGTCATTGATTGATTTGCTTAGATACTGACTGTATGTATTGATTACTGAGTTGTTGAGTCATAGGCTGATTCGCCTAGTCACCGGCTGATTCGTCGGGTTATTGTCTGATTCGTCCATTATAGGCTGATTCGCCTAGTCACCGGCTGATTCGTCTGGTGATTGACTGATTCGTCTAAACTTAAGCTGATTCGCTTAATTACAGGCTGAGTTGTCTGATTATTGGCTGATTCGCCTAATTACTGGCTGATTCGTCAGGTTATTGACTGAGTCGTCAATTCTGCGGCTGATTCGCCCAGATACTGGAGATATTAATTATATCGATGCCGATTAGGGATTGATTCATTCCTACCGACTGAGATTCGATATAATTACCTATATCCAGACATCGGGATCCCTAGGATAGAGATGAGTCGAGTCTGAGACGACGCGTCAGTGGAGTCGAGTCTGAGACGACGTGTCGGTCGAGTTGAGTCTGATATGACATGTTGATTTACATTGTTTATGCCATTCATGATTATTGAATGTTTGATATGAATTTATGTTTCTGATTTGAGACCTATTATGAATACTTCTTATATGCTTTCGTATATGCTTTTATATGACTGCATGTTACATTGTTTATACTGGGATATTTATATCTCACCGGAGTTATCCGGCTGTTGTCTTGTTTTGTATGTTTGCATGACAACAGGTGGGGCTGGATCAGGGTCAAGAAGAGGATGAGAGAAGATTATATAGCGTGGAGATCCGGGCTTCGAAGCAACATAGGATTCAGCACTGATATGTAGTTGAACCTAGTTGAATTCTTGTAGATAACGCAAGATTTGTATGTTCATGTTTAATATGTAATTTGAGTAAATTACATTACGTTTCCGCTTTGTATTTGAAAAAAAAATTAGACCCTGTTTTATAATTGATTAATTAGTCCCAAACATGATTAAGAACTTGATTAGCGCCCGGGTCCCCACAGCTGATATTATTCTGGATCATAATTCGCTAATTGGACCTTATGTACCTACTGAGGAAAGGAGTTTCCCGTTTTCACTAGAGGGTAGTGAAAGATGTCAAAACAGTGGGAGTAAATATTTATAAAGTTAAAGTCCATACTTTATATCTTATTAAATATTTTAAAATAGTCATTAACATTTATCTGTTTTACTTTTCAGTACAAAATTTGACAATGTCTTCAATTCGCAATCCACTTTCTGCCATACTCGAAAAACACGTTCTAACCGGACCTAACTATATCACTTGGCTAAGAAATCTAAAGATCGTCTTGAACTCAGAGAAAATTGCATATACACTGACTGAGTCGCCCCCTGCTGAGGCTCCGACTAGCTGCACTCCTGATAAATTGCAGACCTACAAGGATTGGTGTGACCATGACGTGAAGGCTAGGTGTTATATGCAGGCTTCTATGAACGATGAGCTGCAGAGGCGTTTCGAGGATGCAAAGAATGCTGCTGACATTCATATGCACCTCAAGGAGCTCTTTGGTCAGCAGACTCGGCCTCTTAGGCATGCCACATTCAAGGAGCTCATCACTTTACGCATGCGAGATGGGGCCTCGGTCCATGAGCATGGCCTGAAGTTGATTGGGCTCGTGGACAAACTCGTTGGCATGGATTTGATCTTGCCTTCGGAGTTGACCACCGACGTGTTGCTGTTGTCCCTGCCTAGCTCGTTTGATCCTTTTGTGGTGAATTTCAATATGAACAAGATGGAGCCGACCCTTGAGGTGTTGGTGAATATGCTTGTGACTTTTGAGTCCACTATCAAGAAAGAGAAGTCGGTTCTTTATGTGGGTTCTTCATCTGGTACGAAGACCGATCCACGTGGGAAGGGAAAGAAGCGTTCTTTCCAACGTCCCAAGAAGAATGTGCCCTCGAAGAGGCAAGCTCCGAGTCCTGTTGTGGTAGCCACACCAGTGAAGGCTAACAAGACTGTTGACGTTTGTCATTACTGCAAGAAGCCTGGACATTGGAGGCGTAACTGCAGGGAATATCTTGCCCAGAAGGGTTCTGGAAACGGTATGTTCTATATTGAAGTAAACATTTCAATTAACTCTACTTCTTGGGTATTGGATACCGGCTGTGGCTCACATCTCTGTAATGATTTGCAGGTGATGGGAAGAAGTAGAAGGCTTAGAAAAGGTGAGACCTTTTTGAGGATGGGCAATGGAGCAAGGGTTGCTGCCAAGGCCGTAGGAGATGTTTACTTGCTTTTGAACAATGATTTTAAGTTAATTTTGAGAGATGTTTTGTTTGTACCCGACTTGGTGAAAAACATTATTTCCATTTCTATGTTGGACAAAGATGGATTTTCTTGTTTATTTAGCAAAGGTGTTTGCAACATTTACAAGAATGAATGTTTAGTTGGTACCGGGGAACTTGAAAACGATCTCTATAACTTAAAATTGAAAGATATTCCACTAAACAATGTCCAAGCGATAACAACAACAAAACAATAGAAAACAAGATACTCTAAATTCGGCACAATTATGGCATGCTCGATTAGGACATATTTCATTAAGAAGGATGAACAAGCTAGTGGGAGTTGGCATGTTTGATATGTCTGATATTAATGCTCTCACGACTTGTGAATCCTGTCTAAAAGGAAAGATGACCAAAATTCCCTTTAAGGGCCATGTGGAGCGAGCCAAAGGGTTATTGGATTTGATCCTTACCGATGTGTGCGGTCCGCTTAGCATCACCACTAAGCATGGACATGCCTACTTCATCACCTTTACCGATGATTTCTCAAGGTATGGGTATGTGTATTTGATGAAATACAAATCTGAATCTTTTGAAAGGTTCAAAGAATTCAGAAGTGAAGTAGAGAATCAGTTGGGACGAAGCATCAAGACACTTCGATCGGATCGAGGTGGTGAGTACTTGAGTGCCGAGTTCCAAGAGTATCTAAGGGAGAATGGGATTCTCTCGCAGTGGACTCCGCCCGCTACACCACAGTTGAATAGTGTTTCGGAGCGTCGTAACCGGACTTCGATGGACATGGTTCGGTCTATGATGGGGTTCACGGAGTTGCCGCCATCCTTTTGGGGATATGCGCTTGAGACAGCGGCACTGTTGTTGAACAATGTCCATACAAAAGCAGTTGATAAGACACCATATGAGATATGGATGGGTAAGCCACCCAAATATTCATATTTTAGAATATGGGGGTGCCCTGCTTATGTGAAGCAGGTAGTGGGAGATAAATTGGACTGACGATCCATTTTATGTTACTTTGTGGGATATCCAAGGAATTCAGCTGGATATTATTTCTATCATCCCCAAGAAACAAAAGTGTTTGTTTCAAGGAATGCAACCTTTTTGGAAAGGGAATTTCTATTGAATAGAAAAGGACAGATGATAGAAATCGAAGAAGTTCGAGAGACACCCACAATTGTAGAACCCACACCCGAAGAGCCAAGGGAGGAGATACAAGCTCCTAGAAGATCCGAGAGAGTCTCGAGACCACCTATGAGGTATGGTCTGCTTCTTGAAGAGGGCCATGATGAGCTTAACCTTGGATGTGATCCAAAGACCTTCAAGGAAGCGTTATCTGATGCCGATTCATCCAAGTGGCTTGAAGCAATGGAATCTGAGATGAATTCCATGCATTCGAACCAAGTGTGGAATCTTGTGGATCCACCTGAGGGAACTGTTCCCATAGGGTGTAAATGGATTTACAAGAGGAAACTTGGGGCGGATGGGAAGGTATTGATCTTCAAGGCGCGATTGGTGGCAAAAGGATATACTCAAAGACAAGGAGTTGACTTTGAGGAAACCTTTTCCCCAGTCGCAATGTTCAAGTCCATAAGGATTTTAATAGCCATAGCTGCATGGTATGACTATGAGATATGGCAGATGGATGTTAAGACAGCTTTTCTTAATCGGGATATTAAGGAAGAGATTTACATGTCTCAACCCGAAGGGTTTACATCTATCGGAAGTGAGCATTTGGTATGCAAACTTCAAAGATCTATTTATGGTCTAAAGCAGGCATCTAGGAGTTAGAACCTCAGATTCGATAGTACAATCAAAGAGTTTGGTTTTGCTAAGAATCCTGAGGAACCACGTGTGTATAAGAAGGTTAGTGGGAGTGCTGTGACATTCCTAGTGTTGTATGTTGATGACATTCTACTCATTGGGAATGATGTAGGAATGTTGCGATCAACTAAGATATGGTTAGAGAGTAATCGATGCAGGACTTGGGTGAAGCATCTTTTGTATTAGGAATACAGATCTATAGAGATAGATCAAAAAGATTGCTTGGTCTCACCCAGTCCACATACATTGATACCATCTGTGACACCCTGACCCGTAACAATAAAAATACAGCGGAGTTTAAAATTTTCTTTCAAATGGAAGGAGTTTCAAAATATAATTCATAAGATGTTTACAAAATAAATACATGATCATTCAAATGATATACAAAATACAAAACAATCATTTCTATGATCATGTCCCCAAAAATACTTGCAAAAACATCATCCTTCCAATCTTCGTATGCATATGACCCCTGACCACAGTCAACGTCCTGGTTCGTCGCTCTTATCTGCATCACATGAAAATAACTGAAATGAGTATAAAAACTCAGCAAGTGGAACTCTACATAGCAATGATACATAGTATACTCTGTAAAACATGACTTTGAAATCATAAATACCATCAACTCTGAAACATGAATACTGTAGCAATAACTATAGCAATAAATAACAGTACGATGGTATTTCTCTTTTCTCTGGTTGGATTGATATCAATAGTATCTTTGACTGTGGTGCTCGTATCCCAAATCGATTATAAACCGATAACTCTGAGGGATATAAGCCTATGGGCGTTGATCAACTAATTGCATGCAATGCTCTGACTATGATTCAATCAATCCAATAAAACATTTGAATACTCAATAGCATTTAAACAATCACTTTGGAAACTATATCTTTTCTCTTGTATTCCCTTTTCAATAAATGAGACATACAATGCCTCCAATAGATAATCAATGGAATCAATACATAACAATGGATCAATTGAAGGGAATAACACTTTGAAACCTTTGAAATACAATACATATAACATCATGTGAGCAAAGGGATGAAATTCCACTTACAAACCAATAGAACACCTCCAAACTATACTCTTGGTATACCACCAACAACAATAATCCATAAATAACACCAATATCAACTCTATATCCAAAAATACAAGTCAAATAATCCAATAAACCAACAACAACATCAACCTATAGCATCTCATTTCCAACACCATGATAGAACTCAACCAAAAACTTACCTTAGCTACCTCTCACCACGAAGAAGCTCGATCTCAACTCGGAAATCCAAACAAATCCAAGAATCAAAGGTAGGAAAATAAAGAAATGGATGAAAACCCTTGCTAGAAGAGAGAAATCTCGAAAATGAGGGAAAGATAAGGATAAGGTATGGCCAACAACTCCAAAAAGTAACTTAAAAACTCGCCCATACCTAGACAGCGGGTGCGACAACACAAGGGCCGCGGGTGCGCTGAGCTCTCGGCACTCCACAAAAATCCTGAACCACGAACACCGCGGGTGCGGCGCTGCAAGCACCGCGGGTGCGGTGCACACCGCGGGTGCGGTCCCTGCATCACCGCGGGTGCGGTGATGCTACGGCCCTCCAACTCTAAAATCAAGAACAGTCGACCGCGGGTGCACTCCTTGCACTACCGCGGGTGCACTATGGCCACGGCAATGAACAAAATTCAACCACCCAAAATCGATCCGAAACTCTGAAACGAACAACCAACAACAACTAACACCTCAAGAACAATAACAACCAATAATACTATGGCCCAAAACACAACTCTAAACATCTAATCACATAACCCAAATAAACACATAAAGCTTAAACCATACCTTACACCGGGCTCGGCTATTACAATCTCCCCTCCTTAGAGGAATTTCGTCCGCGAAATTGACGTCACTGCACGAACAACTCAGGATACTTCTCTCTCATCTCATCCTCTGGTTCCCACGTAGCCTCCTCGATCAAATGGTTCTTCCAAAGGACTTTAACGATGCCGATCTCTTTGTTCCTCAAAACTCTAACTGTGCGATCCAAAATCTGGACCGGAATCTCTTGGTTCGTCAAATTCGGCGTCAAGTCCAATGGCTCGTGGTGAAGGACATGGGAAGGATTCGCAATATACTTCCTGAGCATCGATACGTGAAAAACATTGTGAACTCTGTCAAGATCTGGCGGTAGGGCTAATCTGTAGGCTCTGTCACCAACTCTGTCCAAGATCTCAAAAGGGCCAATGAACCTCGGACTCAGCTTGCCCTTCTTGCCAAATCGCATCACACCCTTGAGAGGTGCAATCTTAAGGAACACGTGATCGCCAAACTCGAACTGCAAAGGTCTACGACGAACATCTGCATAGCTCTTCTGTCTCGACTGCGCAGTCTTCATCCTCTCACGGATAACAGCAACCACATCAGAAGTCTGTTGGACCAACTCTGGTCCCAACATCTTCCTCTCACCAACCTCATCCCAAAACAAGGGCGATCTGCACTTCCTGCCATAAAGAGCCTCATACGGTGCCATCCCAATCGTCGCTTGGTAGCTATTGTTGTACGTGAATTCGACCAAAGGCAACTTAGAATCCCAGCTACCAGAATAATCAATAGTACAAGCTCTGAGCATATCCTCTAGAATCTGAATGACTCTCTCTGACTGACCGTCGCTCTGAGGGTGATAAACTGTACTAAACGCTAACCGCGAACCCATAGCTCTGTGCAAACTCTTCCAAAACTCTGAAGAAAACCTGGGGTCACGATCAGACACAATCGACACAGGGACACCGTGAAGTCTAACAATCTCTGCTACATACTTCTCAGCATACTGATTCATGGAGTACGTCGTCTTGACTGGAAGAAAGTGCGCTGACTTGGTCAATCGATCAACGATAACCCAAATGGAATTAAATCCTCTCTGCACTCTGGGAAGACCAGTCACGAAATCCATCGTAATATGCTCCCACTTCCATTGAGGAATCGGCAATGACAACAAGGTCCCAGCAGGTCTCTGATGCTCAATATTCACCTGCTGACAAGTAAGGCACTGAGAAATGAACATAGCAATATCTTTCTTCATACCTGGCCACCAGTAGAGTCGACGAAGATCCTGATACATCTTCGTGCTGCCTGGATGAATCGAATATGGCGCGGTATGAGCCTCTGTCAAGATATCTCGCCGAATATCATCACCAACAGGAACACAAATACGGCCTCTGAAAGTCACCAAACCATCACCATTCGAACCAAACTCTGAGTTCCCTCTCTCCTCTCCTCTAGCTCTCAACTCTGTCAACTGAACATCAGTCGACTGCTCTCTACGGATCCTGTCCGTCAATGTAGCCCGAATGACCAACGCTGAAAGGCGAGCAATGGTTCCCGGAACTACCAAAGAAATATCCTCTCGATGCAAGTCCATCAACAACGGCCTCTGTATCAAAGAACTCAAGGAAGAACTCGACTTGCGACTCAACGCATCGGCCACAACATTCGCTTTCCCTGGGTGGTAACTAATCGTCACATCATAATCTTTGACAAGCTCTAACCACCTCCTCTGCCGCATGTTGAGCTCTTTCTGAGAAAACAGATACTTCAAACTCTTGTGGTCTGTGAAGATCTCACACTTTTCGCCATACAAGTAATGTCTCCAAATCTTCAGGGCGAAAACCACAGCTGCTAGCTCCAAATCATGCGTCGGATAATTCTTCTCATAGTCTTTCAACTGGCGAGAAGCATAGGCAATGACCTTACCTCGCTGCATCTGCACTGTACCAAGGCCTCTCTTCGACGCATCGGTATAGACAACAAAATCCTCAGAACCACTGGGCAATGAAAGAACAGGAGCTGTCGTCAATCTAACCTTCAACTCCTGAAATGCACTCTGGCAATCAATGGACCACTCGAACTTCACAGTCTTCCTCGTCAGATTGGACAATGGCAGGGCAATCTTGGAAAAATCTGAAATGAAACGACGATAATAACCCGCCAAACCAAGGAAACTGCGTACCTCTGAGACAGTGGTAGGAATAGGCCAATTCTGAATCGCCTCTATCTTCAACGGATCAACAGTAATGCCATCCTTCGAAACAACATGGCCTAGGAAAGAAATCTGATCCAGCCAAAACTCACACTTCTTCAACTTGGCAAACAACCTCTTCTCTCGCAACAACTGAAGAACCACTCTGAGATGCTCTGCATGAAGCTCTCTGGTCTTGGAATAGATCAAGATATCATCGATAAAGACAATGACAAAGCTATCCAGATAAGGCTTGAACACACGGTTCATCAGATCCATAAAGACTGAAGGAGCATTGGTCAAACCAAAAGACATAACCATAAACTCAAAATGACTGTACCTGGTCCGGAACGCTGTCTTAGGGATATCAGACTCCCTAACCTTCAACTGATAGTAGCCAGACCGAAGATCAATCTTCGAGAATACAGTAGCACCATGGAGCTGATCAAACAAATCATCTATCCGTGGCAACGGATACTTATTCTTGACAGTCACTTTGTTAAGCTCCCTGTAGTCGATACACAGTCGCAAAGAACCATCCTTCTTCTTGACAAACAGAACCGGAGCTCCTCAAGGCGAAGAACTCGGACGAATAAAACCCTTGTCTAATAGATCCTGCAATTGCGTCTTCAACTCCTTCATCTCGGTAGGGGCCATCCTGTACGGAGCCTTAGAAATAGGAACCGTACCTTTAGCTAAATCGATCGAAAACTCAACATCCCTATCCGGCTGCAAACCCGGAACATCATCCTCAAACACATCAGAAAACTCCCTTACAACATCGATATCATCTATATTCAACTTAATCAGTCTATCCACATCCACAATAGAAGCCAGAAACACATCACAACCTCTACACATCAACTTCTCAGCCTCAAGACAAGAAATAAAAGGAAGGACCAGCGAAGTACCTGTGCTGGCGAGAACTCCTCCCTGGCCATCATCTGCAAAAGTCACCTTCTTAGCAACACAATCGATAACTGCACGGTAAGTCGAAAGCCAATCCATGCCAAGAATAACATCAAAGGCAACCATAGGGATAAAAATCAAATCAGCGAAGACAACTCGCTCCTCAATACGAACAGGGCACGCAAACACAATCGATGTCGGGCACAACACGTCCCCCGAAGGCAAAACAACACTAAGCTGGAGGGGAAGAACAGAAGGAACTATACCCAGAGATCTCAAAAACAATTCAGACATAAAAGAATGAGTAGCACCAGTATCTATCAAAGTCGTAGCTACTCTGCCTGAAATCAAAATAGTACTAGAGATCAATGAAGAATCATGATTAATACCTTCCTTGGTCATCGTAAAGATATGACCCTGCACCTTCCCTTGGCTAGCTCCTCGTGGACAATCTCTGGCAACGTGACCTGCCGTTCCACAACGATAGCAAGAATGAGTGCCAAATCTGCACTCTCCTCGATGATGCTTGCCACACTTTGGACACAGTGGCTTCTCGGGATCAACTGGAACTGGCGGTGGTCTAGGACTCGACTCCATCTTGCCCTTGCCCTTGAAACGATCCCTGCCCCTCTGATTCGAGCCCTGGCCTCTCTGAACAACAGCTTGGTGCCTCTCCTGCCTCTCTCTGGTGATATCCTTCTCATCCTGCTCGGCCAACAATGCCTTGGACACAATCTCCTTGAAAGTCACAGCCTTGGACATGTTGATGTCACGACGAATCTCAGCTCTAAGCCCTCGAATGAAATGAGCACCTTTGTCTTTGTCATTGGAAGCAATATACGGGGCAAACAAGCAACCCTCCTCAAACTTCAGAATATACTCATCAACGTTCAAGCTCCCCTGTCGAAGCTCCAAGAACTCCGTAACCTTCCTCGCTCGAAGTGCATCGGGGAAATACTTGTCATAGAACAAGTCTGTAAACTCTGACCACTTCAGTGTCGAAACAGTCACACCAACCTTCGTCGCATTCCACCAAATGCGGGCAGCCTTAACCAACATGAAAACTGCACAACTGATCCTGTCTTTGTCCTCGTACTGGAGATGATCGAAGATAGCTTCAAGCGCCTTGACCCACTCAACAGCCACTAAAGGATCAGTGCTACCTGCGAATTCCGGTGGATCCATCCTCTTGAAAGCAGAAAAGACGGCATCAGTGCCAACTGCCTGAGCTACTGGAACTCTACCTTGGCCTCTACCCTGTCCTGTCCCTTGCAATCGAAGCAGCTGCTGAATCTGCTCACTATGAACTTTAGCCTGCTCCTTAAGCAACTTGCCGAACTCATCGACAACTCTAGAGGAAGAACTATCCTCACCCTCTACTGCTTTCCTCTTAGGTGGCATACTCTACAATTGCTCACAAGACACCAATCAATAGATAACAATGAATAAATAGATGCAAAGAAAACATACCCGAACAGTTGAAAGTAGACGAAGTCATATGCATTGGTCCGAAGAACCGGTGCTCTGATACCACTAAATGTGACACCCTGACCCGTAACAATAAAAATACAGCGGAATTTAAAATTTTCTTTCAAATGGAAGGAATTTCAAAATATAATTCATAAGATGTTTACAAAATAAATACATGATCATTCAAATGATATACAAAATACAAAACAATCATTTCTATGATCATGTCCCCAAAAATACTTGCAAAAACATCATCCTTCCAATCTTCGTATGCATATGACCCCTGACCACAGTCAACGTCCTGGTCCGTCGCTCTTATCTGCATCACATGAAAATAACTGAAATGAGTATAAAAACTCAGCAAGTGGAACTCTACATAGCAATGATACATAGTATACTCTGTAAAACATGAGTTTGAAATCATAAATACCATCAACTCTGAAACATGAATACTGTAGCAATAACTGTAGCAATAAATAACAGTACGATGGTATTTCTCTTTTCTCTGGTTGGATTTGAAGAACCTAAAGGGGGGGGTGAATAGGTTCTTTTAGGCCCTTTAGCGTTTTTAAAACGAGTTTGCAAAAATTGCAAGCGGAAGACTTGAGGGACAATCACAAATAAAATGAATGCGTAAAGTAAGTGCGTAAAATAAATGCGTAGTAAAGTAAATGCGTAAAGTAAAGAGGGATAGAGATGTTTATGGAAGTTCGACGAAGAATCGTCTACGTCTCCCCTTCTCGATGAGGATCGAGGTATCACTATATCGACTTGGCTTTAGGAGCTCCAAGCTAGCTTTTACAACCACGCCTCGATGCGTCTACTTGGCCTTGAGGGCTCCAAGGATAGCCACGAACTTTACAACCCACTCGAGAGTATTACTCTTTTTCTACAACTCTTTTGATATTACAACTCTTTTAATCAACGCACACAAGAGATAGTAGAAAGCTTTGTAACAGACAAGAGAGAGTGGAGTGGGATGATTGAAAATGCATCCTCAAAGGCCTATTTATACTAGTCTTGGACGCCAAGGTTCGGATCTTCTGTTTATGCTTCGGAACGTCCGATGTGATTGAAATCAATTTGCGTAATTCTGGGATGACTTCGGATCGTCCGTTCTTGACTTCGTAGGGTCCGAACATATGCTTCGGAGGGACCGATCCAGCTTCGTTTCTTCCGAACAGTTCTTTCAGACAGTGTATGATAGCTTCGGAAGGTCCGAACTCAAGTTCGTACCGTCCGAACATTCCCGCGTTTCCAGAGATTTGAAATCTTCAACACTTCGTAGCGTCCGATCATGTCCTTCGTAGCGTCCGAAATCTTACTCAATCAACAGTCAGATCAATTTGTCTCCGCATTCAAGTGATTTGATTGCTTGTGTTCGGAACGTCCGATCACGTCTTCGGACCGTCCGAACTGGCTCCTCGCAGCTTCCGAACAGCTTCCACTTTGCTTCTGATCGGCACCTTTTCGGAACGTCCGAACCAACTTCGGATCTTCCGAACGTAACTTTGTTCTTAATTTCCTGCATGCCTCAATATAAAACATTAGTACATTTTTAAGCCAAGTTTTGGTATCATCAAAACAAAAATTTGGGATATGTTACAGCATTAAAAACATTAATCTCATCCTCGAGATTTGTATGCGTTTAAGGCGTAACAATCTCCCCCTTTTTGATGATCACAAAACTTGGTTAAAAATTGAGAAACAATAATCAACATAATCTAAATTATTATTAAATAACTCCCCCTTAATCAAATAACAAGTCTAAGAGGTTGAATTAAGGCGAATTTATTTAATAACCATTTAAAAGCAATTTTAACCAAATAAATTCTCCCCCTTTTTGTGATAAGCAAAAAGACATAAGCATAAAGAGAGACAAATAAACAGGTAAAATATCCACTAATAAATGCAAGTCTTTTATACAATGATGCATAAAGATAAAATAAACAAAAATAACAAATACATAATCTAAGAATCTGCATCCCGCGACTCTCTATGTCTCCTCATCTCAGCCTCGATGGAATCAAGACGCGAGGAAGTCTCAGTATGATGACGCTCTAAGGTAGACTCCAAAAGGGAGAAACGAGTGTCGAAACGAGTCTCCAATCGCTCGAGATACTCGAAAATCCGATCGTAGGGTCCAGAAGGAGCAGGCGGAGTGAAGCCATGAGGAAGGTCATCCATGGTCATCAAAGGAGTGCTAATAGGGTCGGGAACACGCTGATGGGATGAAGAGGGAATATCAACCGAAGGGGTAGGAGTGGTACCCGTAGTAGGGGGACCAGCGGGAAATCCTCTCGTCTGAACGTGAGGAGGAAGGAGACCGAAGGGAACATGAAAGTGTTCGGTCGGACGATAGGACGCAAAGATGCGATCCTTGTCGATGACCCAAGAGGATAAGACGGGATTCCAAGAGAGTCCCATCTTAACAACAGTATCATGGTCGATAGTCTCGCGAGGAGAAATAGATAAGGATTCTTCATCTGTAAAGTCAATGCCCAGATGGGCTAGAATCCGGTTAATGAACCGGCCAAATGGAAAAGAGACGCGAGTAGAAGAAGCCGCGTACTCCATGGCGTACATAAGAAAACGGGGAAGGTTAAAAGGACGCTGGGAGACTAAATAATAGAGAATGTACAGATCGAGATATTTGCAAGTGGAGAGGTCTCCACTGCGAGGAACAATAGAAGAAGTGATGAGCTTCAGAACAAGCTGAAGCTGAGGAGGAAGGTCCTTCGCATGAGGACGGTCATCGGCAGGAGTAGGCGGACGACCGAAGATGGTGGTCAAGGCAGTGACTCGATCAAAAGTAGGGTCATTCTCAGTCCAAGACTGAGAAAAGAACTCACTCGGTCCGTCTCGAGGAAGATCGAACCAAGTGGAGAGGTCGGCGGTAGAAAAAGAAATGAACCGACCCTGAACAATGGTAACAACACGAGTGTCATCACCACCAAGAACTAGGGAAAAGTTCGCATAGAACTGATGTATGAGAGAGGGGTAGATGAGATCGGGTACGGAAGGTAGAAAGAAGTTTCCCCAACGTTGAGACTCAATAAGAGTAATCAACGTAAAGGAATTTGCACGGAGGTATTCGGTGTGAAGGGTACGACCAGGCAGAATGTTACGGGTTTCGAATTCAGGTGGGGTAGGACGAGGATTGGGTGGTTGGGTAAGATCATGATGAAAGGCACCGTGACGAGGGCGAACATTTCGGCCAGCTGCGTTACGGCGCGGAGGCATAGTGAGTAGTGAGTGTTTTGTGTGGGGAAAGAAAGAGAGGAGTGAATGAGCAAGTAAATCAGAGGATCCGAACGCCTATTTATAGGCCATGTTCGGACGGTCCGAACATGAGTTCGGAAGGTCCGGAATTTGAACGGAACGGTTATCTGGCAAGACGTTCGGACGATCCGATTAACAATCGGACAATCCGATCATAGAACGGAGGCTACGAAGCGTAAACGGAGGGTCCGAAGTCTGACAATCAGGCATGGGAAGGCGCGAACATTAAATGACATCGGAAGGAGTTCGGACGATCCGATGTGTGTTCGGATGGTCCGAAGAGGGAATCGGAGGTTCTGGAACCTATGGTCAGGTTCGGACGATCCGAACACGGTCGGTGGATCCGAAGTTAAACGAAGCATCGAAAAAGGAGCGGTGATTCCGAAGTAGCCAAGATGAGGAACACCTAAAATTTAAAATATTTAGCACATAAATGAATGTTGAGCCATAATTATGGATAAATACAATTAATTTGTATTATCCGACATTATAATGCTCACATTAATAATACTCCCCCTCAATTTAACAAATATGTACGAGAGTATTCGACTAGTGTTTACAACTCAATCATGCCAAGTTCACCACGCAAACGAGTAAAAGTAGATTCATCTAGTGGTTTTGTAAAAATATCAGCAATTTGATTCTTGGTGTCAACATAGTGAAGTTCAACATCATTTTGCTCAATGTGATCACGAATGAAATGATGTCGAATGTCAATATGTTTAGTACGAGAATGTTGAACTGGATTCTTTGTTAGACATATGGTGCTTGTATTATCACAAAAGATTGGAATTTTTGAAAAAGTAACACCATAGTCGAGTAATTGATACTTCATCCAAAGAATTTGTGCACAACAACTACCGGCAGCCATATACTCGGCCTCGGTCGTTGAAAGTGCAACACAGTTTTGCTTTTTTAGAAAACCATGACACCAAGCAATTTCCCAAAAAGAAACAAGTTCCACTAGTGCTCTTTCTATCCACCTTATATCCTCCAAAGTCGGCATCACAGTAAGCTTTTAAATCGAAAAATGAGTTCTTAGAATACCATAATTCGAGATTTGGAGTATTTGAAAGATATTTGAAAATGCGTTTTAAGGCGAATAAGTGTGATTCCTTTGGACATGATTGAAATCGTGCACACAAGCAAACACTAAACATAATGTCAGGTCTACTAGCAGTCGCATAGAGTAGGGAGCCAATCATGCTACGAAATAACTTTTGGTCAACAGGTTTACCTCCCTCATCTTTGTCGAGTCTGACTGTCGTGCTCATAGGTGTGGATGAGGCTTTGGAAGACTCCATCCCAAACTTTTTTAGCATCTCCTTGATGTACTTCCCTTGGTTGACAAAGAAACCATCCTTGCATTGCTTGATTTGGAGATCAAGGAAGTAGTTGAGTTCGCCCATCATGCTCATCTCAAAGTGATCCTGCATAAGCTTAGAAAAATCTCTACACAAGTGTTCATTAGTAGCACCAAAAATAATATCATCTACATATATTTGTACTATCAGCAAATCATTATTTTTAGTCAAGGTAAATAAGGTAATATCAACTTTACCCCTACAAAAACCATTAGACAGCAAAAAGGTAGATAATTTCTCATACCAAGCTCTAGGAGCTTGTTTCAAACCATACAAAGCCTTATCAAGTTTATACACATAATCAGATAAGTGCACATCTTCAAAACCAACAGGTTGCTCAACATACACTTCTTCTTTCAAATCACCATTAAGAAAAGCACTTTTAACATCCATTTGAAACAATTTAAAGTCTCTAGAGCAAGCAAAAGCAAGTAGCATGCGAATGGATTCTAGTCTAGCAACAGGGGCATAAGTCTCATCATAATCAATTCCCTCTTCTTGACTATATCCTTTAGCTACTAGCCTAGCTTTATTTCTAGTGATTGTACCATGCTCATCTAACTTGTTTCTAAATACCCATTTAGTTCCTATGACAGGTCTATCAGTGGGTCTAGGTACAAGATTCCAAACTTTATTCCTTCTAAATTCATTTAGTTCATCTTGCATAGCAATAATCCAAGAATCATCAAGTAAAGCTTCTTCTATGTTCTTAGGCTCTATGTGAGAAAGAAAAGCAAGATAATTGCACATATTAGAAGAGCGAGTAGATACTCCCTTCGATGGGCTACCAATGATGAGGTCCATGGGATGATCCTTGTGTGTAGTCCACTCCTTCGGAAGAGGTGCGTCCTCTTGATCTTTAGGAACATCATCTAGGCTTGTGGACTCCAACTTTTCGCCAAGGATATCTATATCATCATCATCAGAAACAACAGTTCTAGGCAAGCAAGGGTTAGTTTCATCAAATATGACATGAATAGATTCTTCAACTAGTAAAGTACGTTTATTAAAGACTCTATATGCTTTGCTAGAAGTAGAGTAACCAAGAAAGATACCTTTGTCCGATTTAGCATCGAACTTACCCAGGTTGTCCTTACCATTGTTGTGGATGAAGCATTTTGATCCAAAAGCGCGGAAGTAAGAAATGTTAGGCTTTCTCCCTCTCCATAGTTCGTATGGAGTTTTCTTGAGAATTGGCCTTATTGATACGCGATTGATGATGTAACAAGCAGAACTCATTGCTTCAGCCCAAAAATATTTTGGTAGAGAATGCTCACATAGCATGGTCCTTGCAATCTCTACTAGGGTCCTATTCTTCCTCTCAACGACACCGTTTTGTTGAGGAGTTCTAGGACAAGAAAAGTTGTGACCAATGCCTTTGCTTTGACAAAAAATTGAAAAATTTTCATTTTGAAATTCCGTTCCGTGGTCACTACGGATTTGTTTGATCAAAAGATTTTTCTCATTTTCAACCTTTTTGACAAAAATTTTGAAATGATCAAAGGCATCATTTTTGTGAGCTAAAAACAATGTCCAAGTAAAACGTGAAAAATCATCTACAATGACAAAAGCATAAGATTTTCCTCCTAGACTAGTTGTCCTCGAGGGACCACATAAATCTAGGTGAAGTAATTCAAGGGGCATAGAAGTGGATACAAAATTTTTATTTTTAAAAGATTCCTTTGTGTGTTTACCAAGTTGACAAGCATCACAAAAAGAATCTAATTTTAAATTCAGCTTTGGCATTCCGGAAACTAGGTCAAGTTTTAAAAGTTTTTCTATGGTGCTCATCCCAACATGACCAAGTCGTCTATGCCAAAGAATGTTGTCATCAACATTTAATGTTACAAGGCTTTTTATTTTTGAAAAAGATGAAATCTTTAAATCGACCTTGTAAACATTTTCACTTCTATAACCTTTGAAACTAATGGTTTTGTCAGTTGTGAGTGATACAGTGCAATCGTGTGGTGTGAATTTGACTTCATAACCCCTATCGCACAATTGACTAATGCTTAGGAGGTTATGTTTAAGCCCTTTCACAAGAAGTACATCATCAATAATAGTAGAGTTAGATATACCGATTGAGCCGATGCCTTCTATGATCCCTTTGCTGTTGTCTCCGAAGGTCACCGATCCCTTTTCTTTTGGTCGAATGGATTGTAGCAGCTTCTTTTCTCCCGTCATGTGTCGAGAGCATCCACTGTCAAGATACCAAGTGCTCGATGACTTGTCTCCCCTTTGTCCCTACAAGGTTGAGATACAGTTTGATAGTTGGTACCCGTTTCTTTGGGTCCTTTGAGGTTAGTAGTAGTTGGGGATTTGGGGATCCATTTCCAATAACTATTCTTGTTGTGTTGGTGTCTAAGTTTCTTGCATTTAGGTCTTATGTGGCCTATCTTACAACAGTAAGTGCATGTTGGTGGTGTTCTTGGTTTTGCCTTTGCGATAAGACTAGCGAAGTTGACTGATTTCTTTTCATATCCTAGACCTCCTTTGTCGAAGTTACACCTTTGCATGCTCAAGAGGTTTTCTAGTTTACCGCTACTCACATTGAACTTGTTGAAGGCTTTCTCTAAGTCTCTTAGGTTTGTTTTGAGCTTAGTGTTGTCATGCATCCTAGCTTCTAGTTCAGTTTTAAGTTGCTTATTCTCATTTCTAAGTGACTTAGCCTTATTGTACATACTAGTGTAAGCGGAGAGTAATTCATCGTAAGAGGGTACCTCGTCGTCATCCGAGTCGGTCAGATGATCTTCCTTCGCCATGAAGCATAGGGTAGACTCCTCTTCGTTGTCGCTGTCGCTCCACGTGGCTAGAAGGGCCTTTTTCTTGTCTTTGCCGGCCTTCTTCTTGGAGGGACACTCGTTTGCATAGTGACCCTTTTGTTGACAGTTGTAGCAGGTCACTTCCTTCTCAAACTTTTTGTCTTTCTTGTTGAAGTTGGAACTCCGCATGAATCTTTTGAACTTTCTAGTGAGGAGTGCCATTTCTTCATCGTCGCTATCTTCAAGTTGACTGGTCAAGGCGATCCCTTTCGCCTTTACTTTGTCGTCATCTTTCTTTGTCTCCTTCCGGGTAGATACTTCAAGTTCATGGGTCTTTAGGGTCCCATGAAGTTGATCAAGGTCGTAGGATGCCGCATCTCCCTTGTTGGATTCAATGATAGCCGTGCGCTTTGCATCCCATTCCGCCGGTAATGCTCGAAGGGCTCTCCTCCACACTTGTTTAGTTGGGTAGTTCTCACCAAGTTGGGCAAGCTCATTGATGATTTGGGTGAGCCGCCGGAACATGGTGTCGATATCCTCCTTGGGTTCCATCTCAAAGGTCTCGTACTTGAGTTGGAGAAGGTCTATCTTCGTTTCTTTGACTTGATTGGTTCCCTCGTGGCAAATCTCCAATTTGTCCCAAATCTCTTTGGCGGAGGTGCAAGCCGAGATTCGGTTGTATTCATTCATATCTAGAGAACAATGAAGAATATTCATAGCTTTAGCATTTTGAGAGATAAGTTTCATATCGTCCTTGGTGAAGTCATCCATTCCCTTAGGAATTTCCTTATTATCCACCGTTTTCATGGGGATATAGGGACCTTTCACCGTTATTTTCCAAAGGTCGTAATCGACGGATTGGATGTATAGAGATATTCTATTTTTCCAATATCCGTAATTAGTACCATTGAAAAGAGGGGGACGATTTGTGGATTGTCCTTGGGCATACTCGCTTGCTAGATTGGCCATTTAAAAGATTTTGAAAAACCTTGCTCTGATACCACTTGAAGAACCTAAAGGGGGGGGGTGAATAGGTTCTTTTAGGCCCTTTAGCGTTTTTAAAACGAGTTTGCAAAAATTGCAAGCGGAAGACTTGAGGGACAATCACAAATAAAATGAATGCGTAAAGTAAGTGCGTAAAATAAATGCGTAGTAAAGTAAATGCGTAAAGTAAAGAGGGATAGAGATGTTTATGGAAGTTCGACGAAGAATCGTCTACGTCTCCCCTTCTCGATGAGGATCGAGGTATCACTATATCGACTTGGCTTTAGGAGCTCCAAGCTAGCTTTTACAACCACGCCTCGATGCGTCTACTTGGCCTTGAGGGCTCCAAGGATAGCCACGAACTTTACAACCCACTCGAGAGTATTACTCTTTTTCTACAACTCTTTTGATATTACAACTCTTTTAATCAACGCACACAAGAGATAGTAGAAAGCTTTGTAAGAGACAAGAGAGAGTGGAGTGGGATGATTGAAAATGCATCCTCAAAGGCCTATTTATACTAGTCTTGGACGCCAAGGTTCGGATCTTCTGTTTATGCTTCGGAACGTCCGATGTGATTGAAATCAATTTGCGTAATTCTGGGATGACTTCGGATCGTCCGTTCTTGACTTCGTAGGGTCCGAACATATGCTTCGGAGGGACCGATCCAGCTTCGTTTCTTCCGAACAGTTCTTTCAGACAGTGTATGACAGCTTCGGAAGGTCCGAACTCAAGTTCGTACCGTCCGAACATTCCCGCGTTTCCAGAGATTTGAAATCTTCAACACTTCGTAGCGTCCGATCATGTCCTTCGTAGCGTCCGAAATCTTACTCAATCAACAGTCAGATCAATTTGTCTCCGCATTCAAGTGATTTGATTGCTTGTGTTCGGAACGTCCGATCACGTCTTCGGACCGTCCGAACTGGCTCCTCGCAGCTTCCGAACAGCTTCCACTTTGCTTCTGATCGGCACCTTTTCGGAACGTCCGAACCAACTTCGGATCTTCCGAACGTAACTTTGTTCTTAATTTCCTGCATGCCTCAATATAAAACATTAGTACATTTTTAAGCCAAGTTTTGGTATCATCAAAACAAAAACTTTGGGATATGTTACAGCATTAAAAACATTAATCTCATCCTCGAGATTTGTATGCGTTTAAGGCGTTACAGGATTGATCAACTAATTGCATGCAATGCTCTGACTATGATTCAATCAATCCAATAAAACATTTGAATTCTCAATAGCATTTAAACAATCAATTTGGAAACTATATCTTTTCTCTTGTATTCCCTTTTCAATAAATGAGACATACAATGCCTCCAATAGATAATCAATGGAATCAATATATAACAATGGATCAATTGAAGGGAATAACACTTTGAAACCTTTGAAATACAATACATATAACATCATGTGAGCAAAAGGATGAAATTCCACTTACAAACCAATAGAACACCTCCAAACTATACTCTTGGTATACCACCTACAACAATAATCCATAAATAACACCAATATCAACTCTATATCCAAAAATACAAGTCAAATAATCCAATAAACCAACAACATCAACCTATAGCATCTCATTTCCAACACCATGATAGAACTCAACCAAAAACTTACCTTAGCTACCTCTCACCACGAAGAAGCTCGATCTCAACTCGGAAATCCAAACAAATCCAAGAATCAAAGGTAGGAAACTAAAGAAATGGATGAAAACCCTTGCTAGAAGAGAGAAATCTCGAAAATGAGGGAAAGATAAGGATAAGGTATGGCCAACAACTCCAAAAAGTAACTTAAAAACTCGCCCATACCTAGACCGCGGGTGCGACAACACAAGGGCCGCGGGTGCGCTGAGCTCTCGGCACTCCACAAAAATCCTGAACCACGAACACCGCGGGTGCGGCGCTGCAAGCACCGCGGGTGCGGTGCACCCGCGGTGATGCTACGGCCCTCCAACTCTAAAATCAAGAACAGTCGACCGCGGGTGCACTCCTTGCACTACCGCGGGTGCACTATGGCCACGGCAATGAACAAAATTCAACCACCCAAAATCGATCCGAAACTCTGAAACGAACAACCAACAACAACTAACACCTCAAGAACAATAACAACCAATAATACTATGGTCCAAAACACAACTCTAAACATCTAATCACATAACCCAAATAAACACATAAAGCTTAAACCGTACCGTACACCGGGCTCGGCTATTACACCATCGTGAAGCGGTTCTCGATGAATGAGTCCAAGAGAGGACATCTACCAATGTGTCATGGCGTGTCCCTATCCAAGTCTATGTCACCCAAGACTGATGCAGAGATAGCGGCGATGACGAGGAATCATTCAGAAATACCACATTATCCTCATATATCAATACACAATTACGCACAATTTTGCTCAGAAAAAATAATTTTTCCCGCTTCTGGGACGCAGGGCAGGCTGCTGAGCTGACACTTAAGGTGGAGGAACATACTGAGGACCTCCTCGCCTTAGTCCCAGCTTCGGCTGCCTTAGCTCGTTCAACTGCATCTGTGTAGCTCGTAGGCAATCCAGAAACAACATATGTATACAAAGCAGGATGTAAACCATTTACAAACCTGTTATATTTTGCCCTCGCATTCCCAGCTACGTGAGGTGCATACTTCACTAAAGTAGAAAACTTCGAAGCATACTCTGCAACAGACATCGTTCTCTGCTGCAGATTATTAAACTCATTCTCCTGTGCAGTATAATAAGAAGGAGGAGAATATTGCTCCAAAAACTGGGCCTTGAAGACATATCATGTGACTTCAATCCCGGCCTCTTTCAGTCCAATCTCAGCGGCTTCCCACCAAGATTTTAGCTCGGTCTTTCAGCGGATACAGAGCAAGTTTCAGTCTCCGAGCCTTGGAATACTCAACAATATTAAACAAGTGCTCGATATCCTTTAAGCCAAGGCCTCATCTCTTTCAGCACTCTCAGTGCCAAAGAACCTCGGTGGTTTCAGATCCTTGGAATCAAGCCATCACAACATCCATGGACAACCCTTCAAATTGCCCAACAATCCTCTCAGTACTGCTACTCGCAGTTTCATTTGTGTGATCCATCTACAAATCAAAAGATGAATATCACAATTTCATATCAATTTCATAATATCATCATCTCATAGCATCATCTCATCAGATACTTACTCAAATCAACTCACATAAGAGCAAGTAATACAAATAACTCAAACACATACGCACAATTCATTTGTGCCTATTCACGTGTACACAAGACTCAATCGAGCATTCCGAGCTATGCTCTGATACCACTCTAGTGTGGGGACCTTAGCTCCTAATCGTTATTACAATGCAATCTGATTAGGGTTAATTAATCACAGCGGAAAACGAGTTTAAAATTTCTTTACAGTGAGCCCGAATCATTTCATTTGAATACTAAAAATAGTATTTAATCTCACGTCATAAACACGTCCACACGTAATCAAAACCAATCACATACAAACAACGCATATCCTCGGGACATGCCCCGGTATATAGATACATATACATAGATATATACTGGGAACAAAATATAAACATCAACTCAAACTGTGACTCCCTCCAGAAGCACCCTCTCCGGTCTCCTGATATCCTGGAGTACCTGCCATTGTCCACACACAAAGACAACAACAGCCCCCCTTGGGGTGAGCAAAGCTCCGTATGGAACAACCAATCATATATACCACAGATATCTAAACAATGATATATGGTATGCAATGCATGTATGTCGTGGAAGTATCAGGTCAAATGCCCATCCACTGAGCACATGTCAGAATCAAACGAATCACTATCAAATCAATGCTCGAGCTGGCACACCGGCCAATATGGGAATACACGTATGATAGCGTCGGCAAAGCGCCATCAAATCCCACATCTCATATCCAATCATATATGGGGCCACAAATGTCTATGTTTTACGGGTCATATAATACCAACATAGCAATTGTGTTCACAAACCCCGGAATCCTAATCCAATCATATCAAGGTATCCAAGGATCATAGCTCAACGTGCATGTCATGTATCGATGTATGCATAAAATGATGTGTGTTAATAAAACGTTCATTTCATACATCGATATTCACATCTCAATGTCATGTATGCCACATCAAATCAACACGTAGGCATATAGACACATATTCTCATCCAATCAATCCAACATATATCATATAATACAGATACCTGTCGTATGTTACCCGGTCGCAACATACCTCAATTCTTCGTTCCAGTTGATGTAACTTGAAGATATCAGTATAATACTTTATCTACATCAATAACATACTCATTCCAATCAATAACATACTCCAAAATCATTAATATGAGTTTCAAATATCATTTGAAACTTCAAAAATTCATATCAAATCAACAATTATATCATAATTCAATTCCGACTTCGATATGAGTTTCTTGTCGGTTATTCTACTACATATCAGAAATTCAACTCAATACATGATATTCCAGCACTTTGATATTTAGAGATGTTGGAACTAAAGAAATTACCCTCAATCAGAAGCCCTCGACGCGACGATCACAAATATATAACTTGTTTTCGCGTTTAGAGAGCGTTTCAAAGTCGATTTGGAAGAAAGAAATTTCGAAATCCGCGACTTATCTCGCGACTCTCGGTAAGAATGAAGAAGAATGAAAGAAAAATCTAATCTTTATCCTCACCGCTTCGCGCGCGGAGCGGTTGAATTCTCGCCCCCGAGCGCGAACATTTCTGGCCCCCGATCTTACTTGGGCCGAGCTCGGGCGGTTCAAAACATTACGCGCTCGGGCCGGTGTCTTCTTGCCGAACACTCATCATTTCAACCCTGGCGCTCGGGCGGTCATTTTCTACCGCCCGGGCGCCACACATTCTATACAAAATTTAAATTTTGTACTATATTGGCGTCCGGCTTCTCCACTCGAGCTCTTAGAACGTCAATTCATATTCAACATTCATTTCTCAATTCATTGTCACGTTGTACATCAAATACATAATCACATGATAAATTCATAAATTATCGATAATCGACACAGGGTTTACGATAGCATGATACACGGTCCTTACATTTCTCCCCCTCTTAAAAGATTTTGTCCTCGAAATCTCAAACATTTCTATATACATAACATTGGTAAACATACATATGTCACCAGTTATAGTACATATCAAAACTAAAATCAGAAAACGGATCAGAATACATAGAATACAATGGAACAGATGGACTAGCATCAAATAAATGCGGATATGCATCTCGCATTTTGCTTTCCAACTCCCACGTCGATTCTTCAACACCATGGCGTGTCCATTGTACTCGTACTAGAGGAATCGATTTGTTTCTCAATATCTTTTCCTTTCGATCCATAATGCGAACAGGTTGTTCAACATAGGAAAGAGAAGGATCAAGTTCAACCTCGTCAGGTGCAAGTACATTTGATGGATCCGGTTCATATTTCCTCAACATAGAAACATGAAACACATCGTGAATAGCGGATAGAGCTGGTGGCAATGCCAATCGATACGCAAGATCACCAACTCGATCCAGAATCTCGTATGGACCAACATAACGAGGAGATAACTTCCCTCGCATGCCAAATCGAACAGTGTCTCTAAAGGGAGATATTTTCAAAAACACTCTGTCACCTTTCTTGAATTCCAAGGGTCGTCTTCGTTTATTCGCATAACTCGTCTGACGATCCTGAGCAGCTTTCATCCGCTGCCGAATCAACTGAACCTTATCGTTCATTTCCTGTATCATTTCAGGTCCCGTCAATTGTTTCTCACCAATTTCATCCCAGAATAACGGTGATCTACATCGTCTCCCATATAGAGCTTCAAACGGTGCCATACCGATACTCGTAGGAAAGCTATTATTATAAGAAAATTCAACCAATGGTAAGGCATCTTGCCATCCCATTCTGAAGTCCATCACAATTGCACGCAACATATCCTCTAAAGTCTGAATCGTACGCTCAGTTTGGCCATCAGTTTGAGGATGATAAGCAGTACTCATAGCCAAACGCGTACCCATCGCTTCCTGAAAACTAACCGAAAATTTAGAAGCAAACATGGGATCACGGTCAGATACAATCGAGACAGGCAAACAGTGCAGTCTCACAACATTCTCAATGTGTAAACGGGTAATTCTCTTATAAGGATAAGTCCGCTCATACGGAATAAAATACGCAGATTTCGAAAGCCGATCAATAATGACCCAAATAGCATCACATCCCTTGGGCGAACGAGGTAAATGAGTCAAAAAATCCATAGCAATATGTTCCCAATTCCATTTCGGGATTTCGAGACTATGGAGCAATCCTCCAGGTTTCATTCTCTCGGCTTTCACTTGCTGGCAGACAAGACATTTAAAAATAAACTCAGCAATGTCCTTCTTCATACGTCTCCACCAGAATTGAGGTCTCAATGTCAAATACATCTTTCGACCTCCAGGGTGAATACTGTATTTGCTACAATGTGCCTCTCGAAGAAGGGCAGATTTCAAATCAGAATCGTCAGGAACTACCAGCCGACCATTAAGTTGTAAAGAACCATCAGAAGAAATTTGGAATCCAGACTGATGTCCAGCAGATACAAGTTCTTTCGACTTTTAGATCTGAGCATCGCTTCGTTGGGCCTTTCTTATTTTCGATATCAAATTTGGCTCAATTTGCAATGCTGAGACTGTGGGGACCCGGACGCTAATCATCTTCTTAATCATCGTTGGGATTTAATTATCAGTTCTGATAAACAGGGTCTAAAAATTTTTATTTTTAAAATAAACCTGCGGAAGGTAGTGGAATCTAAATAATATACATCTCAGTATAAAATACATTTCAGTATAAAAGTACAATACTGTACAAACTAAATCTAAGATTCAATTACTAAATTCGAGTAAGAAAACCAAGTCTACAATAAGTCCGGAATCACCACGCTAACTCGTCTTCTCTCATCAGCTTCTTGACCCCGATCCAACCCCACCTGTTGTCAGGCACACATACAAACAAGACAACAGCCGGATAACTCCGGTGAGAATAAATCCCAGTGTAAAACATGGTAAGCATGTATATAAACAATCTAAATCATAAAACATGCTATCATGGATATATTCAAAGCAATAGATTTCATAATCTATGAAATCTACTCAAAATAAGCATGCAACTCAATTCAGATAAACATGCAATCTATATCAAATCATATAAACACAGGATATCATGTCTGAAAGCACTAAACATGGGTTTCATAATCTATGAAACCACATTTCTAAACACATGCAGTTCTAGACAAATCATATCTAGACTCGACTCAACTATAACTCTAGGGATCCCGGTGTGAATAAGACGTCAATGGCTGTCACCTACCCTCCCACTCGGGGTGACTGTACGTCTTATTCCTAGACTTCGGTCTGAGCTGTATCAACGACTGCAATAGGAGTTAGGGCTGCTCCTAAGCTGAGATACAGCGAACATCTAGATAGCTGACAATGGCTGTCAACGACTCTCCTATCTCAATGCAATGCATAACAATCTGTAAACAATGCATAATCATCTCCACATATAAATAAATCATATTTAAATCAGAATATAACAGTAATCTAGTATGTGATTTTATTGGGAAACTCAAATAAGATCTTATTTGAGTTATATCTTCCCGTATATCACATGAATTATACCTTTTCGTCCCTATCTGACGAAGACGATGATCTGTATTCAACTCTGTCCATATCAATCTGAAATGACAATATTGAATACGCTGTATCAGTAAATAACTCAATACACAATCTGTTCTGATCAATACTCAAATCAGTATACAATCTGATCAATATCTGAACAAGATACAATCTGAGTCATATCGATAATATCACAATCTAATCGAGATCATATCTGAATCTGATCAATCTAACTCAACTGATGTTTCGACGGCATAACAATACAATCTGAAGAACCCCGTCAATCTAAACATCATATATATACCAGAACTCATAAGCAATACTGACATAACTCCTAATCTCAATGATAACACAAATCTGATATCGAATCTCTGTCAATATCTTTCAAAATCATAATAATTACATAAATAATCGGTTCTTTAATCTGTCTTCAATTCTACAATGTCTACAGTAGTAGAAACGCCATATCTGAATCATATGCAATTCTAGCAACATCATATTCTCAAAACATCCCAAAACGTAACAAATCTTACGTCCTTGTATAGCTCGAGTCGAGAGAAGCTCAAAACTGAAGTCGGATTTGAATTCTGATGGATGGATCTTCCACAATCGCCAATCTAAAAGGCGTAAGGATTTTCTATCAAAATCTTCGCCCCTTTCTCCATTTTTCTGATGAATTACGTGCCATTTATCTGTATATATACTGCATGCACAATCTGAAACGTGGCATCATTTTTAAAGCAACACGCATGACCGCGGGTGCGGTCATGACATGCACCGCGGTGCGGTCGTGCAATGCCTATCCTGGCATTTCTCGAAAGCTCAGACCGCGGGTGTGGTCCTTCCCATACCGCGGGTGCGGTAATGCTACGGGATTGCCACCGCGGGTGCGGTCTATTTTACACCGCAGGTGCGGTGTGGCTACGGGCAAAATGCTCAACTTTCTGTCCAGGCACCGCGGGTGCGGTCTTGTCTGGTACCGCGGGTGCGGTGATGCTTCGACCTTTCTTGCAAAAATCCACAATTGCATGACCGCGGGTGCACTCATGTTCTAGGCGCGGGTGCGGTCTTGCAAATCCTATTTTCTCATGTCTTTTCTTCCCTCATTGCATGTCATGCGTTTTCATATCTTCCGAATCTCTCGTTAATGAAGATTAATAATCTTGGTTATCGATTCTATAATTCTTGGGCCTTACATTTCTCCCCCTCTTAGATCTGAGTTCGTCCTCGAACTCACAACAATCAATTCAAAGATATCAGAAGAAATGTATCACAGAGTTTAAACTAAACTCCCATATCTAATTCCAGTCGGGAATAAGAATTCGTTAAGTGTCATGTCATAACACTTCTTCAATTCTTCTGACAGAATCAGTCTCGCATTACTGGCTATACAACGTCCGTATAAACCAATCTACAGCTCATCACCTATCAGTACCATCTGCTGTTATCAAATCTGTTTCTTCCCAAACAAAGGCATCTACCATCTTTAGCTTCAAATACCAATCGTCATCATCCGACATTGGGTTCTTAAATCTGTCCATTTTGAACTATCTTCATCTTCCTTTGAATTTTCTTCAAAAGAAATCTGTAGTAATCATCGTATACTGTCTTGTCTATAACTATCTCCTTACCTATCTGATAAGCTCATAGCTATTGTCACACAATGAATAAATCATATTAATTAGTGCTAACATCCAGCACCAAAGCTGTATCAAAGTCTTCCAATATCTGGATAACATATTCTAACTGCCTGTCAATCTGTGAAACGATCTAAGAAAGAGTTCATGATATATTCTGTCACGAATACAAACTCAAGCAAAATCACAATCTGACATAATCTACTATGACATTCCGATCTTTCTGACCACTTTTCTGACACCGATCTGTGTCATTTGTCATGTTTGTACATTATCTGGTACAAACTGATAGATATAGATTGAACAATCTGTCAATCTTAATCATATCATATTTCACAATCTGTAGAAAATGGCAGTAATTTCATTACGGATGCTATAGAAATATACTCCCATTTCTATTTAAAACTATACAATTCTGTAATAAATCTTCTAATTTCTATCTTGCTGTCTTTTCTGTTAGCAATTCAGACGTATCAGTACAATTTCTGCCAACATTTCAATACAATTCTGTTATAACTGATCTCATCTGTCTATATCACAACTATCTGTTCGAATACAATACATTCTCAATCATCAGACTGAACACTGAATCCATGACTGTAAGCTTCTGACAATATCTGTTCTTTCTGATTCGAACTATTTGATATACACAAATCAGTCAATAATATAAATTAAAGAGGAAATAGTTACCTGATATTCGTCTCTGACTATCAATATCAAGCTTTGCTGTACAATTCTGACACATTCTGAGATCACAAGATAATCAACCTCATACAAAACACAGAATCACATATCTGTTACTCTGTTCTGATTATTACAATCAAGTTCTGAACATTCTGATCATATTCTGAACTGTTGTAACTCTCGAAATCAACTCTGATTCGGTTGAAACTGTATATACTCCCTCTAGTTCACCCTAATCTGTAGCATATACGGATTCAAACACAGTAATATCAAATTAGAAACGAAATATCAATATCCTATACAGATCTAGTGAGTTCAATGAACTCATAAAACAAGGATTTCTGATAAATATCTTCATGTCATTCTGATCAACTGGTATATCTCATCTGCAAATAAATATGCTCCCAAAACAATATAAGATGTCTCAAATACTGATTTAGAACAATATTAATACTCAAGCAGATATAAAACAATAGTTGAACAAAATAATCTGTCAAATCAGACAAAATATATCTCTGACAATTCTGACATTTCTGAACTTTCTGGTCTTTCTGATATCGGTATCTTATCAGTCACTGATCGAAATCTCAACGGTATCGAAATCCATCTGTATACTAACTTCAGATAACGCATACTCTGAATACAATCTGTTTCAAGCAGGATTCTTATCTGAACAATTTCTCTATACAATCATTACAGTTCTCAGAATATTCAATACAATCTTCAAATATTCTATTCAGTCAATCAGATGCTGCAAATATATCAAAATTTCATAGATATAATGAGCATAGAATTCATCAGAATATCTCTGAATATACTGGTACATTCCAAAGAGTATCACTAAATCAGATGTACTCTTGATCGGTACTCTTCTACTGATCTTTCAATTTATTCTGTATCATTCTGTACATTTAATATCATTCTGTATTGAATTCCAACATACAATCAATGTTTGATCTCAATTCAATTTTGAACTCTATCTTTCTAATATAATACACAGATCTGAAATTTTATCTGGCTAATGTCTGACAACTCATACATCATTGACATATCTGTCAATGTTAGGCTCGATTTTAGTAGGTCTACTGAATACATAGGGATGCAATCTGCTCCTTTCTGTATTAATCGAGTCATATACAATACAGATATCAAAGGAATTCTAAATGTAGAATCCTTATCGTGGTATGTGCACTGATCAGTCATCTCTGATCTGACTCTTACCATTTCTGGAAAAATTCTCCAATATGTCTATACTTGTTCAGCATATACATATCAATAATGCGTTCAAATCAGGAACACAAGTACATCATAAGCTATTTCTATTTCATTCTCATCTTACTGTAGTATACAATATACACAGAAATCTCTGATATCAACACTTCCTCGACAAGCAAGGACATCAATACTACAGTACGTACAAACCCAACAGATACAGCATATCTCCATGCAACTCAGTCAAAGATATTCTCAACAATTGCATTAGTATATATCAATACATATGCAATAGAATCATAAAGAATAGTACCTGTTGTAAATTCTGGATTTGTGTTTTCAATTGAACTCTGTTCCCTACAATCTTGAAAGGGGACCGGTTACGGTGGCCGGAAACGCAACGGAAGCACAAAATTTTTCGATTCTAGCATATAAATTTCGGCCACCATGAGTTTGTGTAGGAAATACAATAAAACACCAAAATGACATTCATAGTGTGTTTAGAAATAGTTACCTATCAACCTCTTAAGGTTGATGATGGCTCCAACCAAGTTGTAAACAACTTGGCTCTTGAATGGAATGAAGATCTACAAGCTTCCTTGGACTCCTTTCTTTCCTTCAAATTAGGCCAACCACTTGCAAACTAGAACCCCTCTTATTTTGCACTAGAAAAATAAAAGGATTTTTCAAAGAGAAGTATTTTTCTTCCTCAACACTTGAAGAGAAAAATGAGAGAAAACTTGGTAGAATAATACTCCAATGTTTCGGCCATCATGCATAGAAAAGAGGGGAGGGAGACTTGTCTTGGACTTGTAAAAGCTAAGTCCCATTTAGCATCCCAAGCCTTGGAGATTGAAAAAGTTGTCTCCCCAACCTTTCATCTCCCATGCATGCATATCTAATTTGATTTTTTTAACAATTAAAAATCCATGGACTAAATTTAATTATCTCAAATATTTTTGAGACCAATTAAACATTACTTGAATTTACTCAAGTCCACAAGTTAAATAATTTATTTAAATTGAGCTCTACAAGACTCAATTTGATTTAATCAATTCAACACTTGAATTAATTTAATTATTTGGACTCTACTAGGTCCACTAGTGTTTAATTAATTCAACACTTGAATTAATTTAATTTAGTCCATAATAATGTTTATGAAAATCACAATTTTCAAATACATTATTTATTTGGCCAACTTTTAATTTAAGAACACATTCATAAATTAAAATTACATTTCTCTCATAGAAGTCATACTTCTATTTTTCCTTACGCTTATAAACTCATTTATAAGCCGTTCAACACATTGAACTATTTTACTTCTCAACGGGATCTAGAAAGCTAGTACTTGTGTGGCCCTCAATGGTTCATTGATACAACTAGCCGTGGGTTCACATCTCCATGTGATTCGGACTAAACATGTCCTTATATGAGCATACCCCAATTGCTCCATTCTTACTTATCAACTCCTTGATAACAAGAACGTCAAAACTTAAGTCTGATAGTACCCAACCAATCATGTTAAACGCCTAGCAGCATCGCTTACATGATTCCCTAGGTATCAAATGATAGTGCCTACAAGAACCATTCAATTATGGTTAGCGTACAGTACGGTCCCTTCAACTCATATATCCCGACCGATTCGACAACCATTGGTTTATCGAGAGTTGTCAATGAATCGATACTATGTGTCATGCCGTAGTTGCATCGATGGTGTAATCTATGAAACTCCTTTCATAATTACCACCATACTCTGATCAGAGATTTCACACTACATATATATGAAAACACATAGGATATCCATACCCGAAGGTAAGCGGTGAATCCCCGACTACAATGCATCGACTCCTATATGTTTCGACAGAACACCCAACCTTGCCACCTGATGACCCCATGAGAGTCGGTAAACAAGTCAAAGTGTAATTCTAGCACATAGAGTCTCAATGTTGTCCCGGGTCATAAGGACTAATGGTGTACAACCATAAACCAGGACTTTTCCACTCGATAAGTGAGAACCACTTGGAAAGTCCTTTTATGGAGGGTTGTTCAGTGCACTCTCTACAAGGAGCACCTATCTGCATGTTCGGACATCACAATGTCCCCTACCAATGAAACATGGTACTCACATTGCAGATACTAGTCTCTAACTCGAGCGGCCTATATCCTTCTTAATGGCGGCTGAATCGACTAGGAACCGTTTAGAATATACAGTATTGCAAATACGAGTTTCATGATACTCATCATATGAGCATCTCATATTCTTTCTACTATTTGTATATTCAAGGGCTTTATCTATGCAACTAGCATGGGTATACAGATAAAGAAGTGCCAAAACGATAAAATCAAATATTATTAAAATAAAGACTGTTTATACATAGAGTTTAATCATGTACCCTCGGCCAACACTTGGCTCGACGGGCACCTACTCTAACAATCTCCCACTTGCACTAGAGCCAACTACCCATATTCTTCAAACCCATCGATTCGCGATGCTTCTCGAATAATGGTCCAGGTAAAGGCTTAGTAAGCGGATCAGCAACATTATCTGTGGAGCCGACTTTGTCAATCGTGACATCTCCTCTTTCCACGATCTCTCTGAGGATGTGGTACTTTCTCAATACGTGTTTGGACTTCGTATGAGACCTTGGCTCCTTTGCTTGAGCAATGGCTTCCGTGTTGTCACAAAACACCGGGACAGGAGCAACTCCATTAGGAATGACGCCCAACTCTTGGACGAAATTCCTTATCCAAACTGCCTCCTTTGCTGCAGCTGATGCAGCAATATATTCTGCCTCAATGGTGGAATCAGCAGTGCTGTCTTGCTTGGAACTCTTCCAAGAGACAGCAGCGCCATTGAGCATGAATATGAATCCAGAGGTTGACTTCGAGTCATCAATATCGCTTTGGAAGCTAGAGTCGGTATAGCCTTCCAATTTCAGTTCTCCACCCCCATAGACAAAGAACAATTTATTGGTCCTTCTCAAATACTTGAGGATGTCTTTCACAGCTTTCAAGTGTGGAAGACCAGGGTTGGATTGATATCTACTCACTACACTTAGTGCAAAGGCCACGTCAGGACGTGTAGATATCATCCCATACATGATGCTACCAATCGCAGATGCATAAGGAATGCGGGTCATCGCCGCTATCTCTGCATCAGTCTTGGGTGACATAGACTTGGATAGGGACACGCCATGACACATTGGTAGATGTCCTCTCTTGGACTCATTCATCGAGAACCGCTTCACGATGGTGTAATAGCCGAGCCCTGGTGTACGGTACGGTTTAAGCTTTATGTGTTTATTTGGGTTATGTGATTAGATGTTTAGAGTTGTGTTTTGGACCATAGTATTATTGGTTGTTATTGTTCTTGAGGTGTTAGTTGTTGTTGGTTGTTCGTTTCAGAGTTTCGGATCGATTTTGGGTGGTTGAATTTTGTTCATTGCCGTGGCCATAGTGCACCCGCGGTAGTGCAAGGAGTGCACCCGCGGTCGACTGTTCTTGATTTTAGAGTTGGAGGGCCGTAGCATCACGCGGGTGCACCGCACCCGCGGGGCTTGCAGCGCCGCACCCGCGGTGTTCGTGGTTCAGGATTTTTGTGGAGTGCCGAGAGCTCAGCGCACCCGCGGCCCTTGTGTTGTCGCACCCGCGGTCTAGGTATGGGCGAGTTTTTAAGTTACTTTTTGGAGTTGTTGGCCATACCTTATCCTTATCTTTCCCTCATTTTCGAGATTTCTCTCTTCTCGCAAGGGTTTTCATCCATTTCTTTAGTTTCCTACCTTTGATTCTTGGATTTGTTTGGATTTCCGAGTTGAGATCGAGCTTCTTCGTGGTTAGAGGTAGCTAAGGTAAGTTTTTGGTTGAGTTCTATCATGGTGTTGGAAATGAGATGCAATAGGTTGATGTTGTTGGTTTATTGGATTATTTGACTTGTATTTTTGGATATAGAGTTGATATTGGTGTTATTTATGGATTATTGTTGTAGGTGGTATACCAAGAGTATAGTTTGGAGGTGTTCTATTGGTTTGTAAGTGGAATTTCATCCCTTTGCTCACATGATGTTATATGTATTGTATTTCAAAGGTTTCAAAGTGTTATTCCCTTCAATTGATCCATTGTTATGTATTGATTCCATTGATTATCTATTGGAGGCATTGTATGTCTCATTTATTGAAAGGGAATACAAGAGAAAAGATATAGTTTCCAAGTGATTGTTTAAATGCTATTGAGTATTCAAATGTTTTTATTGGATTGATTGAATCATAGTCAGAGCATTGCATTGCAATTAGTTGATCAACGCCCATAGGCTTATATCCCTCAGAGTTATCGGTTTATATCGATTTGGGATACGAGCACCACAGTCAAAGATACGATTGATATCAATCCAACCAGAGAAAAGAGAATACCATCGTACTGTTATTTATGCTATAGTTTTGCTACAGTATTCATGTTTCAGAGTTGATGGTATTTATGATTTCAAAGTCATGTTTTACAGAGTATACTATGTATCATTGCTATGTAGAGTTCCACTTGCTGAGTTTTTAGACTCATTTCAGTTTTTTCATGTGATGCAGATAAGAGCGACGAACCAGGACGTTGACTGTGGTCAGGGGTCATATGCATACGAAGATTGGAAGGATGATGTTTTTGCAAGTATTTTTGGGGACATGATCATAGAAATGATTGTTTTGTATTTTGTATATCATTTGAATGATCATGTATTTATTTTGTAAACATCTTATGAATTATATTTTGAAACTCCTTCCATTTGAAAGAAAATTTTAAACTCCGCTGTATTTTTATTGTTACGGGTCAGGGTGTCACAAAAGGTATCAATGTATGTGGACTGGGTGAGACCAAGCAATCTTTTTGATCTATCTCTATAGATCTGTATTCCTAATACAAAAGATGCTTCACCCAAGTCTTGCATCGAGAACTTACTCGCTAACCATATCTTAGTTGATCGCAACATTCCTACATCATTCCCAATGAGTAGAATGTCATCAACATACAACTCTAGGAATGTCACAGCACTCCCACTAACCTTCTTATACACACGTGGTTCCTCAGGATTCTTAGCAAAACCAAACTCTTTGATTGTACTATCGAATCTGAGGTTCTAACTCCCAGATGCCTGCTTTAGACCATAAATAGATCTTTGAAGTTTGCATACCAAATGCTCACTTCCGATAGATGTAAACCCTTCGGGTTGAGACATGTAAATCTCTTCCTTAATATCCCCATTAAGAAAAGCTGTCTTAACATCCATCTGCCATATCTCATAGTCATACCATGCAGCTATGGCTATTAAAATCCTTATGGACTTGAACATTGCGACTGGGGAAAAGGTTTCCTCAAAGTCAACTCCTTGTCTTTGAGTATATCCTTTTGCCACCAATCGCGCCTTGAAGGTCAATACCTTCCCATCCGCCCCAAGTTTCCTCTTGTAAATCCATTTACACCCTATGGGAACAGTTCCCTCAGGTGAATCCACAAGATTCCACACTTGGTTCGAATGCATGGAATTCATCTCAGATTCCATTGCTTCAAGCCACTTGGATGAATCGGCATCAGATAACGCTTCCTTGAAGGTCCTTGGATCACATCCAAGGTTAAGCTCATCATGGCCCTCTTCAAGAAGCAGACCATACCTCATAGGTGGTCTCGAGACTCTCTCGGATCTTCTAGGAGCTTGTATCTCCTCCCTTGGCTCTTCGGGTGTGGGTTCTACAATTGTGGGTGTCTCTCGAACTTCTTCGATTTCTATCATCTGTCCTTTTCTATTCAATAGAAATTCCCTTTCCAAAAAGGTTGCATTCCTATAAACAAACACCTTTGTTTCTTGGGGATGATAGAAATAATATCCAGCTGAATTCCTTGGATATCCCACAAAGTAACATAAAATGGATTGTCAGTCCAATTTATCTCCCACTACCTGCTTCACATAAGCAGGGCACCCCCATATTCTAAAATATGAATATTTGGGTGGCTTACCCATCCATATCTCATATGGTGTCTTATCAACTGCTTTTGTATGGACATTGTTCAACAACAGTGCCGCTGTCTCAAGCACATATCCCCAAAAGGATGGCGGCAACTCCGTGAACCCCATCATAGACCGAACCATGTCCATCGAAGTCCGGTTACGACGCTCCGAAAGACCATTCAACTGTGGTGTAGCGGGCGGAGTCCACTGCGAGAGAATCCCATTCTCCCTTAGATACTCTTGGAACTCGGCACTCAAGTACTCACCACCTCGATCCGATCGAAGTGTCTTGATGCTTCGTCCCAACTGATTCTCTACTTCACTTCTGAATTCTTTGAACCTTTCAAAAGATTCAGATTTGTATTTCATCAAATACACATACCCATACCTTGAGAAATCATCGGTAAAGGTGATGAAGTAGGCAAGTCCATGCTTAGTGGTGATGCTAAGCGGACCGCACACATCGGTATGGATCAAATCCAATAACCCTTTGGCTCGCTCCACATGGCCCTTAAAGGGAATTTTGGTCATCTTTCCTTTTAGACAGGATTCACAAGTCGTGAGAGCATTAATATCAGACATATCAAACATGCCAACTCCCACTAGCTTGTTCATCCTTCTTAATGAAATATGTCCTAATCGAGCATGCCATAATTGTGCCGAATTTAGAGTATCTTGTTTTCTATTGTTTTGTTGTTGTTATCGCTTGGACATTGTTTAGTGGAATATCTTTCAATTTTAAGTTATAGAGATCGTTTTCAAGTTCCCCGGTACCAACTAAACATTCATTCTTGTAAATGTTGCAAACACCTTTGCTAAATAAACAAGAAAATCCATCTTTGTCCAACATAGAAATGGAAATAATGTTTTTCACCAAGTCGGGTACAAACAAAACATCTCTCAAAATTAACTTAAAATCATTGTTCAAAAGCAAGTAAACATCTCCTACGGCCTTGGCAGCAACCCTTGCTCCATTGCCCATCCTCAAAAAGGTCTCACCTTTTCTAAGCCTTCTACTTCTTCCCATCACCTGCAAATCATTACAGAGATGTGAGCCACAGCCGGTATCCAATACCCAAGAAGTAGAGTTAATTGAAATGTTTACTTCAATATAGAACATACCGTTTCCAGAACCCTTCTGGGCAAGATATTCCCTGCAGTTACGCCTCCAATGTCCAGGCTTCTTGCAGTAATGACAAACGTCAACAGTCTTGTTAGCCTTCACTGGTGTGGCTACCACAACAGGACTCGGAGCTTGCCTCTTCGAGGGCACATTCTTCTTGGGACGTTGGAAAGAACGCTTCTTTCCCTTCCCACGTGGATCGGTCTTCGTACCAGATGAAGAACCCACATAAAGAACCGACTTCTCTTTCTTGATAGTGGACTCAAAAGTCACAAGCATATTCACCAACACCTCAAGGGTCGGCTCCATCTTGTTCATATTGAAATTCACCACAAAAGGATCAAACGAGCTAGGCAGGGACAACAGCAACATGTCGGTGGTCAACTCCGAAGGCAAGATCAAATCCATGCCAACGAGTTTGTCCACGAGCCCAATCAACTTCAGGCCATGCTCATGGACCGAGGCCCCATCTCGCATGCGTAAAGTGATGAGCTCCTTGACTGTGGCATGCCTAAGAGGCCGAGTCTGCTGACCGAAGAGCTCCTTGAGGTGCATATGAATGTCAGCAGCATTCTTTGCATCCTCGAAACGCCTCTGCAGCTCATCGTTCATAGAAGCCTGCATATAACACCTAGCCTTCACGTCATGGTCACACCAATCCTTGTAGGTCAGCAATTCCTCAGGAGTGCAGCTAGTCGGAGCCTCCGCAGGGGGCGACTCAGTCAGTGTATATGCAATTTTCTCTGAGTTCAAGACGATCTTTAGATTTCTTAGCCAAGTGATATAGTTAGGTCCGGTTAGAACGTGTTTTTCGAGTATGGCAGAAAGTGGATTGCGAATTGAAGACATTGTCAAATTTTGTACTGAAAAGTAAAACAGATAAATGTTAATGACTATTTTAAAATATTTAATAAGATATAAAGTATGGAGTTTAACTTTATAAATATTTACTCCCACTGTTTTGACATCTTACACTACCCTCTAGTGAAAACGGGAAATTCCTTTCCTCAGTAGGTACGTAAGGTCCAATTAGCGAATTATGATCCAGAATAATATCAGCTGTGGGGACCCGGACGCTAATCAAGTTCTTAATCATGTTTGGGACTAATTAATCAATTATAAAACAGGGTCTAATTTTTTTTTCAAATACAAAGCGGAAACGTAATGTAATTTACTCAAATTACATATTAAACATGAACATACAAATCTTGCGTTATCTACAAGAATTCAACTAGGTTCAACTACATATCAGTGCTGAATCCTATGTTGCTTCGAAGCCCGGATCTCCACGCTATCTAATCTTCTCTCATCCTCTTCTTGACCCTGATCCAGCCCCACCTGTTGTCATGCACACATACAAAACAAGACAACAGCCGGATAACTCCGGTGAGATATAAATATCCCAGTATAAACAATGTAACATGCAGTCATATAAAAGCATATACGAAAGCATATAAGAAGTATTCATAATAGGTCTCAAATCAGAAACATAAATTCATATCAAACATTCAATAATCATGAATGGCATAAACAATGTAAATCAACATGTCATATCAGACTCAACTCAACCGACACGTCGTCTCAGACTCGACTCCACTGACGCGTCGTCTCAGACTCGACTCATCTCTATCCTAGGGATCCCGATGTCTGGATATAGGTAATTATATCGAATCTCAGTCGGTAGGAATGAATCAATCCCTAATCGGCATCGATATAATTAATATCTCCAGTATCTGGGCGAATCAGCCGCAGAATTGACGACTCAGTCAATAACCTGACGAATCAGCCAGTAATTAGGCGAATCAGCCAATAATCAGACAACTCAGCCTGTAATTAAGCGAATCAGCTTAAGTTTAGACGAATCAGTCAATCACCAGACGAATCAGCCGGTGACTAGGCGAATCAGCCTATAATGGACGAATCAGACAATAACCCGACGAATCAGCCGGTGACTAGGCGAATCAGCCTATGACGCAACGACTCAGTAATCAATACATACAGTCAGTATCTAAGCAAATCAATCAATGACTAGCAAATCAGCAGTCATTACATGAAGTGTCTATAAATCAATAGACAACAAACATCAATCTCATCAATTACAAGAATCAATGTAATAAACTAAGTAT
Organism: Primulina eburnea; assembly: GCF_022965805.1. NCBI lineage: Eukaryota > Viridiplantae > Streptophyta > Magnoliopsida > Lamiales > Gesneriaceae > Primulina > Primulina eburnea. The sequence continues at coordinate 55,557 of NW_027331258.1, forward strand.
CTGATTTAGGGAAACTCGAGTCAAACCTTCCTCGATTTGTGCAATCCCAACACAACATAATTTATACCTTTCTTTCTGATACTCTGGCTCTGTCGAAATCTCGAATCCCAAGCCTGTCAATACTCAATCTGACAAGAACAATATCGAGGAGTATAATATCAATACACCTGTGGAATCAAATCTGTTCTGCTCAATACTTAACTTACTTCAATATCGATGGTACAACGGTATAATATCAATATACCCAACCATACCATATCAATCAGATATTAATTCTAATATCTCATACTCAATAACAACTCAATTCTGATATCAACTCGACTCCAACACTACTCCGAAAATCATAACAATTCCATAATCAGTCCGTTTCTTAATCTGACTTCGATTCTATGATGTCTACTATGTCAAGCACAACATATATGAGTTCCATTCAATTCTGACAATATCATAATTTCAAAGCATGTCAAAACGTAGTAAAACTTACGTCCAGTTGTAGCCTACGTTGCTAGGAACTCGATACTGAAGTCGGATTCAAAATCAGACGGACGGATTTCTCGAAAAAGGCGTAAGGATTTTCTCCTTTCTTCTTCAGACCCTTTTCTTCACTTTTCTGAATGAATTTCGAATGGATTACCACCTATATATATCATTGCATGCATGTCAAGAGGTGGCGCATTCTTTGCAAGGCACGTCGTACCGCGGGTGCGGTAGGTGTAAGACCGCGGGTGCGCTCATGCGTCGACAATCTTATCCATCTTGCAATTGCACGACCGCGGGTGCGGTACATGTCGAGACCGCAGGTGCGGTAATGTTAACACCGCGGGTGCGGTCACCCTTCGGTATTGATTCTTTCAAATTCCCGTAGCACCATCGTGGGTGCGGTCCTCCCCTTACCGCGGGTGCGGTCTGACATGCTCATATCTTTCATGATTTTATTTCTGAATACATTTCTCGGTGTCCCGATTAATCCCGTCATAATCACATGAAATGATAAATCAATCATCGTTAATTGCAGTGATTAATTCTTGGGTATTACATCAGCCAATCACAATTCCTAAAAGGTAGTTTCCAATTGCATCACAATGCAACCCTTAACGTAAACTTTTGTCTCACGTTTGATTAGGACCCAATATTGACGTCGTTTATCTTTACGTGTCAAGCCTTACCCATCGATGTTGAACCTTAATGGACGGTCGCCATGAGTTCCCTCAATTATCTGAGCCGAAGTCATGGGAGTTCCACGTAGTTCACATCACCATGTCAAATGGATGTCACAGCTTTCCGGTAATAAGGGCCCCACCAATAATATGAGCCGAGCCCCGAGTACGGGTAGCGATTCGTCATGCACCCTTTTGTCGATGGAAGACATGGAAATTATAAACAAATTTATAATTCCCCTTTTCGGGCTTAATATTAATTTTGAATCTTATTCAAAATGAGGGTTTTTAATTTTGAAAGGTATCATCATTAATTTTATTTAAAAGCTCGCCATGTTTGATCGTATGTTTGCCGGATTCATGCAATTTTGTTATTATCATAATAATAACGCACATACTCATTATTTATAACATATCATGCATATATTATAAACAGTAAACAAACAAGGATGATCAATCGCCCCAATACTAACGGACCGTGTGAGCTAAACACGGGCCTAGGTCCAATCCTAGGGAAATGCACGGGATGCAAATGCATCTATTACATAAGCTTCCAATATTTACATGTCTTCGATCTTCATAATCATCATGGCCACCATCTTCCAATCTTGATCATCCACTATACTAATATTTACAAATAAATATCCATGGCAAATAGGGATACATCTCATGGGGTGGGAACGGGCCATAAACCAAGCCCACTTTATAAATTGATAATTATTACAATCATTCAACACAAAATATCCTAGCATACACCTAGCAAATTGGGCTTGGGCTTTTGATCATCCTTCATGCATAATATCACATATCATACACCATCAATTAATTATCACAATAATTAATTGATCCAATATTATATATCTTGATCCAATCACTAACCGCCGCGATTATAAACTAAATTAACAAAGTATACAAACAACTTTGTGTACTTTCAAATTAATTTATTTATAACCGAATTTCTAGTAAATCACCATTTACTATAAATATTTAAAGTCCAACTTAAAATATTTATTTCATGAGAAAATGTTTGCAACTTTTGTAATTTTAAACTTAAGGGCCCAAAAATTCATTTTTCACCAAAAACGTTTTGGCCCATTTAAAATTCACAAATATGTTAGCCATCCAATGACCCAACAACTCAAGGCCTATGAAACTTTGATATTCCAAAACACTTTTAGAAACCCTAGCCGTCATCACCGTCGCCGGAGCTCCGTCGCCGGATTCTGGCAACAAAAAAAAATATTTTTTTTTATTAAAACATAGGGGTTTCGGGCAGCCCCTAGGGCTGCCCTTGCTGCCCGTTTCGGGCAGCCCCTCGGGCAGCCCGAGGTGCCCGAAATGGGCAGCAACTTGCCGCCCAAAAATGAAAAATTTTCGGCCTTGTTCTTGTTGCAAAAATATTTCTCAAGCGGTTAGAAATCAATCTCAATATAATATCTTGTATTTGCTACACAAAATCGTAACCATAGATCGGATACCACTTGAAAGGGGACCGGTTACGGTGGCCGGAAACGCAACGGAAGCACAAAATTTTTCGATTTTAGCATATAAATTTCGGCCACCATGAGTTTTTGTAGGAAATACAATAAAACACCAAAATGACATTCATAGTGTGTTTAGAAATAGTTACCTATCAACCTCTTAAGGTTGATGATGGCTCCAACCAAGTTGTAAACAACTTGGCTCTTGAATGGAATGAAGATCTACAAGCTTCCTTGGACTCCTTTCTTTCCTTCAAATTAGGCTCACCACTTGCAAACTAGAACCCCTCTTATTTTGCACTAGAAAAATAAAAGGATTTTTCAAAGAGAAGTATTTTTCTTCCTCAACACTTGAAGAGAAAAATGAGAGAAAACTTGGTAGAATAATACTCCAATGTTTCGGCCATCATGCATAGAAAAGAGGGGAGGGAGACTTGTCTTGGACTTGTAAAAAGCTAAGTCCCATTTAGCATCCCAAGCCTTGGAGATTGAAAAAGTTGTCTCCCCAACCTTTCATCTCCCATGCATGCATATCTAATTTGATTTTTTTAACAATCAAAAATCCATGGACTAAATTTAATTATCTCAAACATTTTTGAGACCAATTAAACATTACTTGAATTTACTCAAGTCCACTAGTTAAATAATTTATTTAAATTGAGCTCTACAAGACTCAATTTGATTTAATCAATTCAACACTTGAATTAATTTAATTATTTGGGCTCTACTAGGTCCACTAGTGTTTAATTAATTCAACACTTGAATTAATTTAATTTAGTCCATAATAATGTTTATGAAAATCACAATTTTCAAATACATTATTTATTTGGCCAACTTTTAATTTAAGAACACATTCATAAATTAAAATTACATTTCTCTCAAAGAAGTCATACTTCTATTTTTCCTTACGCTTATAAACTCATTTATAAGCCGTTCAACACATTGAACTATTTTACTTCTCAACGGGATCTAGAAAGCTTGTACTTGTGTGGCCCTTAATGGTTCATTGATACAACTAGCCGTGGGTTCACATCTCCATGTGATTCGGACTAAACATGTCCTTATATGAGCATACCCCAATTGCTCCATTCTTACTTATCAACTCCTTGATAACAAGAACGTCAGAACTTAAGTCTGATAGTACCCAACCAATCATGTTAAACGCCTAGCAGCATCGTTTACATGATTCCCTAGGTATCAAATGATAGTGCCTGCAAGAACCATTCAATTATGGTTAGCGTACAGTACGGTCCCTTCAAATCATATATCCCGACCGATTCGACAACCATTGGTTTATCGAGAGTTGTCAATGAATCGATACTATGTGTCATGCCGTAGTTGCATCGATGGTGTAATCTATGAAACTCCTTTCATAATTAGCACCATACTCTGATCAGAGATTTCACACTACATATATATGAAAACACATAGAATACCCGAAGGTAAGCGTTGAATCCCCGACTACAATGCATCGACTCCTATATGTTTCGACAGAACACCCAACCTTGCCACCTGATGAACCCATGAGAGTCGGTAAACAAGTCAAAGTGTAATTCTAGCACATAGAGTCTCAATGTTGTCCCGGGTCATAAGGACTAATGGTGTACAACCATAAACCAGGACTTTTCCACTCGATAAGTGAGAACCACTTGGAAAGTCCTTTTATGGAGGGTTGTTCAGTGCACTCTCTACAAGGAGCACCTATCTGCATGTTCGGACATCACAATGTCCCCTACCAATGAAACATGGTACTCACATTGCAGATACTAGTCTCTAACTTGAGCGGCCTATATCCTTCTTAATGGCGGCTGATCGACTAGGAACCGTTTAGAATATACAGTATTGCAAATACGAGTTTCATGATACTCATCATATGAGCATCTCATATTCTTTCTACTATTTGTATATTCAAGGGCTTTATCTATGCAACTAGCATGGGTATACAGATAAAGAAGTGCCAAAACGATAAAATCAAATATTATTAAAATAAAGACTGTTTATACATAGAGTTTAATCATGTACCCTCGGCCAACACTTGGCTCGACGGGCATCTACTCTAACAAATCTTCGGGATTGCTTCTTGGGACATACTTTAGCAAAGTGTCCCAGCTGTCCACAAATATTGCATCTACCAGTCACTCCCTGGCATTGCTCGGTGGAATGTCTCCCTCCGCAACTCCTGCAATACACTCCAGTATGGCTTGGACCAGAAATGCTGGAACTAGATGAATCGCTTCCTAGTTTCTTGAATGACTTCTTCCGAGCTTTCAGCAAATCTTGCTTTCCACTCGTACTGCCTCGATCAAATCTGAGAGGGGATTGCTGTGTCTGGGGTTGTTTAACACACAACCTCCCTAGCTGTCTAATCAGACTCGCCTCAGCTCTCTTCGCTCTACTCAGGATATCAGCAAAATGGTAAGGTCGCTGCAGATTCATAAATGCAACTACCTCCGAATTCAACCCTCTGATGAACTGATTTACTATAGCTTCATCATTTCCAGCTATCTGAGGAGCAAAATGCAGTAGAGTAGAGAATTTAGCAATATATTGGTCAATATTCAGCTGCCCTTGGCTCAAATTCTCAAACTCTAATTTCTTGTCCTCTCGGTACGAAGCTGAGAAAAATCTTCGATAGAATTCAGTTCTGAATATTTCCCACGACATTACTATACCTCTCTGTGCCCACATTCTTCTACTGGTAATCCACCAACTCCTGGCGGCTTCTCGTAATTGATAAGGCACCATTTTAACTCTCTGTTCATCTGTACAATCAAGTAAATCAAACAGTATTTCTATATCATCAAACCAGTTCTGACAATCTTCAGATGTCTCGGTACCCCTCAGAACCGGCGGCTGTAATAACTGAAACTCTTTCATCTTTTCTTCTAGCTGAGTTTCTGATGCATCTATCTGTTCAGACGAAGTACTACCCCTTTCTGGAAATCTCCGAGGCGGTATATCTGAATATCAAACAAATCAATGTACAATCTGTATAATCTGTCTCAGCCCTCCTCTGATCATATACCTCTGATTCAGACTTGGTTCTGATCCAGGCTTAGTAATTACATGCTGTAATCAACTCAGATAACAAACAACATGTAATAGGGAAAGCAATAAATCATGCTAGCACACACAATGTAAGACAACATTGAAATAATTCTCATGCTAGCAATCACATACAAGGAAAGAAAATTCAATCTACTCCGCTCATTCTCTTCTATCTCAGTCTAAAAGATCTATCAGTTCTGACTATCTCAATCAAAAGGATCTATCGCTCTGATACCACCTGTTGTGGGGACCCGGATGCTAATCATCTTCTTAATCATTGTTGGGATTTAATTATCAGTTCTGATAAACAAGGTCTAAAAATTTTTCTTTTTAAAATACACCTGCGGAAGGTAATGGAATCTAAATAATATACATCTCAGTATAAAATACATTTCAGTATAAAAGTACAATACTGTACAAACTAAATCTAAGATTCAATTACTAAATTCGAGTAAGAAAACCAAGTCTACAATAAGTCCGGAATCACCGCGCTAACTCGTCTTCTCTCAGCTTCTTGACCCCGATCCAGCCCCACCTATTGTCATGCACACATACCAAACAAGACAACAGCCGGATAACTCCGGTGAGAATAAATCCCAGTGTAAGACATGGTAAGCATGTATATAAACAATCTAAATCATAAAACATGCTATCATGGATATATTCAAAGCAATAGATTTCATAATCTATGAAATCTACTCAAAATAAACATGCAACTCAATTCAGATAAACATGCAATCTATATCAAATCATATAAACACAGGCTATCATGTCTGAAAGCACTAAACATGGGTTTCATAATTTATGAAACCACATTTCTAAACACATGCAGTTCTAGTCAAATCATATCTAGACTCGACTCAACTATAACTCTAGGGATCCCGGTGTGAATAAGACGTCAATGGCTGTCACCTACCCTCCCACTCGAGGGTGACTGTACGTCTTATTCCTAGACTTCGGTCTGAGCTGTATCAACGACTGCAATAGGAGTCAGGGCTGCTCCTAAGCTGAGATACACCGAACATCTAGATAGTTGACAATGGCTGTCAACGACTCTCTATCTCAATGTAATGCATAACAATCTGTAAACAATGCATAATCATCTCCACATATAAATAAATCATATTCAAATCAGAAATAACAGTAATCTAGTATGTGATTTTATTGGGAAACTCAAATAAGATCTTATTTGAGTTATATCTTCCCGTATATCACATGAATTATACCTTTGTCGTCCCTATCTGACGAAGACGATGATCTGTATACAAATCTGTCCATATCAATCTGAAATGACAATATTGAATACGCTGTATCAGTAAATAACTCAATACACAATCTGTTCTGATCAATACTCAAATCAGTATACAATCTGATCAATATCTGAACAAGATACAATCTGAGTCATATCGATAATATCACAATCTAATCGAGATCATATCTGAATCTGATCAATCTAACTCAACTGATGTTTCGACGGCATAACAAAACAATCTGAAGAACCCCGTCAATCTGAACATCATATATATACCAGAACTCATAAGCAATACTGACATAACTCCTAATCTCAATGATAACACAAATCTGATATCGAATCTCTGTCAATATCTTTCAAAAATCATAATAATTACATAAATAATCTGTTCTTTAATCTGTCTTCAATTCTACAATGTCTACAGTAGTAGAAACGCCATATCTAAATCATATGCAATTCTAGCAACATCATATTCTCAAAACATCCGAGAGAAGATCAAAACTGAAGTCGGATTTGAATTCTGATGGATGGATCTTCCACAATCGCCAATCTAAAAGGCGTAAGGATTTTCTATCAAAATCTTCGCCCCTTTCTCCATTTTTCTGATGAATTACGTGCCATTCATCTGTATATATACTGCATGCACAATCTGAAACGTGGCATCATTTTTAAAGCAACACGCATGACCGCGGGTGCGGTCATGACATGCACCGCGGGTGCGGTCGTGCAATGCCTATCCTGGCATTTCTCGAAAGCTTAGACCGCGGGTGTGGTCCTTCCCATACCGCGGGTGCGGTAATGCTACGGGATTGCCACCGCGGGTGCGGTCTATCTTACACCGCAGGTGCGGTGTGGCTACGGGAAAAATGCTCAACTTTCTGTCCAGGCACCGCGTGTAATGCCCAAGATTTTATATCATGTTAAAATACGATTATAGAGTTTTAATCGAGATGAGTATGGAATACTAATTTAATGTGATTATTAAAGGGCTATTACGAGACAAGATTTGGCAAAACATATGAATTTCACATTTTTGGGACAGAACTGTTGGCGCCCGAACGGTGAAGATCGACCGCCCGAGCGCCAACGTCCAACAAATATGTATCTCGGGCAGAAGAGATGGCGCTCGGCGGTAGATTATTACTGCCCGAGCGCCAATGGTGCAATCTGAAGGGCTTGAGCTGTGGGGACCCGGACACTAATCAAGTTCTTAATCATCATTGGGACTAATTAATCAATTATAAAACAGGGTCTAAAAATTTTTCTTTTTTAAATTGCGGAACGTAGTGAAATAAAACATATATATACATCTCAGTATACAAAATACAAATCCTGTATTACAAAACATTTATTCAAACTAGAGTTTAACAACTAATGTCAAGTGTTCAAACCCTATCTTAGATCAAAGTCCTAAGTCTCCACTCTAACTCGATCTCTCCTCATCTCCTCGACCCTGAACCTGTCCCACCTATTGTCAAGTACACATACAGACAAGACAACAGCCGGATAAACCGGTGAGAATAACTCCCAGTATAAATCAATGAAACATTCAATCATATAACAAATATAAAGCATGTAATCAGGTAACAATCATATGTAACAAATCTGAAACATAATCAATAGCATACTCCCAACAATACTCGTAGCTACATAATTCAGGCTAGACTCAATCCTAGTCTAGGGATCCCGGTTCCAGACGTCGGTCTGCATATATCGACTAACAGTAATAGAAAAGACTCCAGTTCTATCCACGCCGATATAGTATCGATTAACAGTAATAGAAAAGACTCCAGTTCTATCCACACCGATACAGTATCGATTAACAGTAATAGACGAAACCCTTATTCTATTCACATTGATATATTATCGATTACCAGTAATAGAGCAAGCCCTGATTCTATTCACATTGATATGATATCGATTACCAGTAATAGAACAAAGTCCGATTCTATTCACATCGATATAACATCGATTAACAGTAATAGAAGGAACGATGAATCTATCCACATCGATATAATATCAATCAACAGTAATAGAATAAGCTATACATCTATCCACATCGATATAGTATCCACTAACAGTAATAGAAGAAGTTATCAGTACTACCCACATCGATAATCCATCATCTAATGACAGATTTTGGCACTACCGCCAATACCCATCTTATGACATCGTGCAATGTGCCAGTGGCGATCCCACCAATAACGGCACTTCTGTCATAAGATTACTCTTCTAATACCTGTAATCTATAACTCAAGAAAACAAGTATATCAATCAATCAATGCAAATATCAATGCAATAAAGTACAGTATGTGATTTAGGGAAACCCAGTCTAAACCGACTCAAGTACATCTCCCAATATCACATTGACTTATACCTTTGTCTTCATGATCTGACGAAGACGAAGAATCCATTTCACGTCTGTCCATGTCAATCTGAATTCACAATATCGAATAGACTGTGTCAATCTACAGCTCAATTCAAAGCCTGTTCTGATCAATATCGAATCAAGACACAATCCAATTCATATCGACAATATCACGATATAATCACAATCAATACTGAGTCTGATCAATATCAATTCACTGATGTTTCGATGGTATAATAATACAATCTCAGTAACCCCGTCAATTTCAACATCACAGATATAATACAGAAACTCATATTCAATACAATCCGTAATCCCGTCACAATTCAAATATGTCCGGTATCAACCGATTATAATCAGAAATTCATAACAATTCCATAATCAGTCTATTTCTTAATCTGACGTCGATTCTACGATGTCTAACATGTCAAGAACATCATATATGAATCCTATTCAGTTCTGACAATAGCATAATTTCAAAGCATGTCAAAACGTAGCAAAACTTACGTCAAAGTGTAGTCTACGTCAATAGGAACTTGGTACCGAAGTCGGATTACAATTCAGACGGACGAATTTCTCAGAAAAGGCGTAAGGATTTTCAACACATATACAAAAACCGTTTTCTCGAGCTTCTCTCTTTCTTCTGAATTCTGAGGAATGCATTCGTTCTATACATACATATATATATAATCTAACTTTCATGTGTAAGATACGTGTCTATATTTCATGCATTTCGGTCGGCGCTCGAGCGGTAAGAAAGTACCGCTCGAGCGCGGCACTCTCTGTCCAAGCGTTTCGAATTTACCCATTGGCGCTCGGGCGGTTAAATATTACCGCTCGGGCGCCATACTTTCTGCCCGTAACATACATTTGCTGAACATTGGCGCTCGGGCGGTCAAAAACCACCGCTCTGGCACCACACTCTCTGCCCAACTTTCTCGAATTTCATATGTAGTCTTATTTTCGTGTCCCGATGAATCCTTTCATAATCATATCAAATTATATATCAATAATTATAGATTACTAGGATTAAATTTCCGGACATTACATGAGCCGAGAGGGCCGCGCTCGAGCGGTGCATTATAACCGCTCGAGCTGCCGACAGAGATTTGAGAAAAGGTGCCACGTTTCAATTGCATGCAAACTTGATATATATAAGTTAATTGCTTCAGAAGTTAACGGAGGAAAATAAGAAAATGGTCGAGGAAGTTCTGTGAAAATCCTTACGCCTTTTTATTTCAATCCGTCCGTTAGATTTTAAATCCGACTTTGGTACCGAGTTCCTATCAACGTAGGCTACAACTGGACGTAAGTTTTACTACGTTTTAACATGTTTTGAAATTATGATGTTGTTAGAATTGAGTACACGTCATATATGTTGTTCTTGACATGTTAGACAGCGTAGAATCGAAGTCAGATTAAGAAACGGACTGAATATGGAATTGTTATGATTTTCAAAATGAAATTGACTGAGATGTGATGTCATATTTGTACAGTGGTTAGTTGTAAATGATTGGAATTGATATAGATGATATAGTATTATCAGTATCTGAAGATTGTACTGTTGTACTGTCAGAAATCTGATAAAACAGAGATACCGTGATTTGATTAGAATATTGATAAAGAATATATTGGTATTGTCATTGCCAGATTGAACAGTGACAGACTTTGAGTCGAGACTTCGATTGTATCAGATCGACAGCAAGAAAGGTATAAATAAATGTTGATTCGGGATTGCACAACTCGAGTTAGGTTTGACTTGAGTTTCCCTAAATCACATACTTTATTTTATTGCATTGATATTTGCAGATTATCATATTGATATGTTGATGTATTGACTTAGAACAGAGTTAGAGTCCGAGTCTAGGGCAGACAGCCTAGCTAGGGCAGAACCGCCGAGTCTTTCTCAGAACCGATAAGACTCTAGACTTACGGTGTATCGAAGAGCTTTAGATGTAGATCGACTTCTATCTCAGACACTCGATACAGAATACCAAAGTCTAAATTAGATTGGGATCCCTATATTTGAGATAAGATAAGATTAGATCACGAGTCATTGATTCATGTAGTCAGATTAGATACATGCTTCGATGTTTGTTTATGCTTTTATGTATGTTTTATATGATTGCATGTAATACATTGTTTATACTGGGATATTTATATCTCACCGGAGTTATCCGGCTGTTGTCTTGTTTGTAGGTGTGCATGACAACAGGTGGGACAGGTACAGGGTCATAGAGATGAAGACAGACTGAGATTAGAGTGGTGATGCCGGACTTGGACTAGAGCTAGGGTTTGAACACTTGATAGTAGTTGTTGAACCTGAGTATGTATGATTGTATATTTTATCAGATTTATACTTTTATACTGATATGTATAGGAGTTTGATTCCATTACCTTCCGCATTTAAAAAAAAAAAAAAAATTAGACCCTGATTATTATAATTGATTTAGTCCTAATGACGATTAAGAACATGATTAGCGTCCGGGTCCCCACACCGCGGGTGCGGTCTTGTCTGGTACCGCGGGTGCGGTGATGCTTCGACCTTTCTTGCAAAAATCTACAATTGCATGACCGCGGGTGCACTCATGTTCTAGGCGCGGGTGCGGTCTTGCAAATCTTATTTTCTCATGTCTTTTCTTCTCTCATTGCATGTCATGCGTTTTCATATCTTCCGAATCTCTCGTTAATGAAGATTAATAATCTTGGTTATCGATTCTGTAATTCTTGGGCCTTACATTTCTCCCCTCTTAGATCTGAGTTCGCCCTCGAACTCACAGCAATCAATTCAAAGATATCAGAAGAAATGTATCACAGAGTTTAAACTAAACTCCCATATCTAATTCCAGTCGGGAATAAGAATTCGTTAAGTGTCATGTCATAACACTTCAATTCTTCTGACAGAATCAGTCTCGCATTAGTGGCTATACAACGTCCGTATAAACCAATCTACAGCTCATCACCTATCAGTACCATCTGCTGTTATCAAATCTGTTTCTTCCCAAACAAAGGCATCTACCATCTTTAGCTTCAAATACCAATCGTCATCATCCGACATTGGGTTCTTAAATCTGTCCATTCTGAACTATCTTCATCTTCCTTTGAATTTTCTTCAAAAGAAATCTGTAGTAATCATCGTATATTGTCTTGTCTATAACTATCTCCTTACCTATCTGATAAGCTCATAGCTATTGTCACACAATGATAATAAATCATATTAATTAGTGCTAACATCCAGCACCAAAGCTGTATCAAAGTCTTCCAATATCTGGATAACATATTCTAACTACCTGTCAATCTGTGAAACGATCTAAGAAAGAGTTCATGATATATTCTGTCACGAATACAAACTCAAGCAAAATCACAATCTGACATAATCTACTATGACATTCCGATCTTTCTGACCACTTTTCTGACACCGATCTGTGTCATTTGTCATGTTTGTACATTATCTGGTACAAACTGATAGATATAGATTGAACAATCTGTCAATCTTAATCATATCATATTTCACAATCTGTAGAAAATGGCAGTAATTTCATTAAGGATGCTATAGAAATATTGTAAGGCTCGAGAATTGTCAATTGGCATTGATGTTAGACTTGTATAGATAAGAATGCATGAATTATGAGATTTTGAGCACCAGGGCCGAAGCCACACCGCACCTGCGGTGTTAGAGATACAGCACCCGCGGTGCATTGAGAGGAAATTGGTGAAATTGTGCGAACAGACACCGCACCCGCGGTGTTAGCAAGACCGTACCCGCGGTGTGAGACCGCACCCGCGGTCATGTAAGGACCGCACCCGCGGTCTAGGTGCTGCAATGTTAGATTAATTTGCCGTGAGCACAGCGCACCCGCGCTCTTGAGTTGCCGCACCCGCGGTTTGCATGCGAAAATGCCACCTTTGAATTTCGTCTTGACACATGGCACGTATATATATATGACAAGCTGCTGAGTCTTCATTTTCAGAATTGCTCCATAGCAAGAACCGAGAGCTCCCAAGAAATCCTTCAAACTTCTTTCAAGTTGTGATTTAGATTGTGCAAGATTTAGAGATCCGATTTTATTCCGAGCCCGGATTTATGATCCTTTCAACAAGAGCTAGCTAAGGATGTAAGTATGGTTCATTTTCAGCATGGTTCGAAATCTATGTATTGGGGAAATTATGATTTGTTAGAAATATGTGTTCTTGGTATACCGAGCATCGTATATTTGTTATCAGAATGATTTTCGGACACCGTATACGAGCCTTGCGAATTTCCAGCATGTATATCGATATTGATTGGAAGAATTGAGCATGTTATATTGTGTTTTGATGAGATTATGAGTATTGAGGTTAATCGATTATTGTGATGTTGAGATTGAGGTATCGGTATTGAGAATTATGCCGTTATGCCGTCGATTGTTATCGAGATAGAGTATTGACTTGTACAAGATTTTGATATGAGTTATATCTTAATAGAATGCATTGTTATATTGTCATTTCAGATTAGTTTTGACAGAGTGACATTCCGACTTCGAGACTTCGACCGACGATTCGACAAGAAAGGTATAATTCATGTGGTCACGGGATTGCACAACTCGATTCAGATTTGATACGAGTTTCCCTAAATCACATACTAGATTGTTATTACATTTGATTATGTAATGCCTTGTTTATTGATTTATATTCGAGTCCTGAGATAGGAGAGATTGGCAGACTTGCCAAAACTAGACGTTTCGGTGTATCGACGCATAGGAGCAGATTTGCTATATGTGTAGACCCTCGATACAGAGTTGACCGAAGTCTAGGAATAAGACGTACCGTTGCCCCGAGTGGTTGGGTAGGTAACAGACCGTCTTATTCACACCACGATCCCTAGATTAGAAAAGAGTCGAGTCAAGATTTGAATGTTGAATACATATTTGTATTCTACTACATGTGTAGATTTATATTCATGTTACTTGATTTATGTTATGCATTTGTATATGATTTATTACATTGCATGCATCCATGTTTTATACTGGGATATGTTCTCACCGGAGTTATCCGGCTGTTGTCGTGTCTGTATGTGTGCATGGCAACAGGTGGGGCAGGATCGGGGTCACGAGCTAGATGAGAGATGATGATAGCGTGGAGATCTCGGGCATTGCAGATTACTAGTGTTTTCTTATGAAACTTATACTACTTATGTTTGTAGTTGTCATTTGAACACTAGTGTATGTTTGTACGAACAGACTTGTATGTACATTACGTTGTTTAATTTCTATTGAGATATGTTATGCTTTAGTTAATACATTTGAATTAAAGTTAAAAGCAAAATTTTGACCCACATTTTCGAACAAAGATCCAATTAAATCCCAAAAGAATAGAGTTAGAGCCCGGGTCCCCACAAATATACTCCCATTTCTATTTAAAACTATACAATTCTGTAATAAATCTTCTAATTTATATCTTTCTGTCTTTTCTGTTAGCAATTCAGACGTATCAGTACAATTTCTGCCAACATTTCAATACAATTCTGTTATAACTGATCTCATCTCTCTATATCACAACTATATGTTCGAATACAATACATTCTCAATCATCAGACTGAACACTGAATCCATGACTGTAAGCTTCTGACAATATCTGTTCTTTCTGATTCGAACTATTTGATATACACAAATCAGTCAATAATATAAATTAAAGAGGAAATAGTTACCTGATATTCGTCTCTGACTATCAATATCAAGCTTTGCTGTACAATTCTGACACATTCTGAGATCACAAGATAATCAACCTCATACAAAACACAGAATCACATATCTGTTACTCTGTTCTGATTATTACAATCAAGTTCTGAACATTCTGATCATATTCTGAACTGTTGTAACTCTCGAAATCAACTCTGATTCGGTTGAAACTGTATATACTCCCTCTAGTTCACCCTAATCTGTAGCATATACGGATTCAAGCACAGTAATATCAAATTAGAAACGAAATATCAATATCCTATACAGATCTAGTGAGTTCAATGAACTCATAAAACAAGGATTTCTGATAAATATCTTCATGTCATTCTGATCAACTGGTATATCTCATCTGCAAATAAAATATGCTCCCAACAATATAAGATGTCTCAAATACTGATTTAGAACAATATCAATACACAAGCAGATATAAAACAATAGTTGAACAAAATAATCTGTCAAATCAGACAAAATATATCTCTGACAATTCTGACATTTCTGAACTTTCTGGTCTTTCTGATATCGGTATCTTATCAGTCACTGATCGAAATCTCAACGGTATCGAAATCAATCTGTATACTAACTTCAGATAACGCATACTCTGAATACAATCTGTTTCAAGCAGGATTCTTATCTGAACAATTTCTGTATACAATCATTACAGTTCTCAGAATATTCAATACAATCTTCAAATATTCTATTCAGTCAATCAGATGCTGCAAATATATCAAAATTTCATAGATATAATGAGCAAAGAATTCATCAGAATATCTCTGAATATACTGGTACATTCCAAAGAGTATCACTAAATCAGATGTACTCTTGGTCGGTACTCTTATACTGATCTTTCAATTTATTCCGTATCATTCTGTACATTTAATATCATTCTGTACTGAATTCCAACATACAATTGTTAGAGTAGGTGCCCGTCGAGCCAAGTGTTGGCCGAGTGTTCACAATGAAACGCTATGTATAAACGATCTTTATTTTAATTATATTTGAAATTATTATTTTGGCACATCTTTATCTGTATACCCATGCTAGTTGCATAGATAAAGTCCTTGAATATACAAATAGTAGAAAGAATATGAGATGCTCATATGATGAGTATCATGAAACTCATATTCGGAATACTGTATATTCTAAACAGTTCCTAGTCGATTCAGCCGCCGCTAAGAAGGATATAGGCCGCTCGAGTTAGAGACTAGTATCTGCGATGTGAGTACCATGTTTCATTGGTAGGGGACATTGTGATGTCCAAGCATGCAGATAGGTGCTCCTGGAAGAGTGCACTGAACAACCCTCCATTAAAGGACTTTCCAAGTGGTTCTCACTTATCGAGTGGAAACGTCCTAGTTTATGGTTGTACACCATTAGTCCTTATGACCCGGGACAACATTGAGACTCTATGTGCTAACATTGCACTTTGACTTGTTTACCGACTCTCAAGGGTCATCAGGTGGCAAGGTTGGGTGTTCTGTCGAAACATATAGGAGTCGATGCATTGTAGTCGGGGATTCACCGCTTACCTTCGGGTATGGATATCCTATGTGTTTTCATGTATATGTAGTGTGAAATCTATGATCAGAGTATGGTGGTAATTATGAAAGGAGTTTCATAGATTACACCATCGATGAAACTACGGCATGACACATAGTATCGATTCATTGACAACTCTCGATAAACCAATGGTTGTCGAATCGGTCGGGATATATGAGTTGAAGGGACCGTACTGTACGCTAACCATAATTGAATGGTTCTTGCAGGCACTATCATTTGATACCTAGGGAATCATGTAAGCGATGCTGCTAGGCGTTTAACATGATTGGTTGGGTATTATCAGACTTGAGTTCTGACGTTCTTGTTATCAAGGAGTTGATAAGTAAGAATGGAGCAATTGGGGTATGCTCATATAAGGACATGTTTAGTCCTAATCACATGGAGATGTGAACCCACGGCTAGTTGTATCAATGAACCATTGAGGGCCACACAAGTGCTGGCTTTCTAGATCCCGTTGAGAAGTAAAATTAGTTCAATGTGTTGAACGGCTTATAAAGGAGTTTATAAGTGTAAAGAAAAAATAGAAGTATGACTTCTATGAGAGAAACGTAAATTTTAATTTATGGAAGTGTTCCTAAATTAAAATTTGGCCAAGTGAATAATGTATTTGAAAATTGTGATTTTCAGAAACATTATAATGGACTAAATTAAATTAATTCAAGTGTTGAATTAATTAAACACTAGTGGAACTAGTAGAGTCCAAATAATTAAATTAATTCAAGTGTTGAATTAATTAAATTATATCGAGTCTTGTAGAGCTCAATTTAAATTAATTATTTAACTAGTGGGACTTGGGTAAATTCAAGTAATGTTTAATTAGTCTCAAATATGTTTGAGATAATTAAATTTAGTCCATGGTTTTTATTTTGATAAAAAACCATATAATATGCATGCATGGGAGGTGAAGGGTTGGAGACAACTTTTGCAACTATCAAGGCTTGGCATGCTACTTTTGTCTCTACTTTTTGCAAGTCCAAGACAAGTCTCCCTTCTCCCCATTCTATCACACAATGGCCGAAATTCTCACTACCATTCTCTCAAGTTTTCTCTCAATTTTTCTCTTCAAGTGTTGAGGAAGAAAAATACTTCTCTTTGAAAAATCCTTTTATTTTTCTAGTGCAAAATAAGAGGGGTTCTAGTTTGCTAGTGGTGGGACTAATTTGAAGGAATGAAAGGAGTCCAAGGAAGCTTGTAGATCTTCATTCCATTCAAGAGCCAAGTTGTTTACAACTTGGTTGGAGCCATCATCAACATTAAGAGGTTGATAGGTAACTATTTCTAAACACACTATGAATGTCATTTTGGTGTTTTATTGTATTTCCTACACAAAATCATGGTGGCCGAAATTTATATGCTAAAATCGAAATTTTTTGTGCTTCCGTTGCTTTTCCGGCCACCGTAACCGATCCCCTTTCAACAATCAATGTCTGATCTCAATTCAATTTTGAACTCTATCTTTCTAATATAATACACAGATCTGAAATTTTATCTGGCTAATGTCTGCCAACTCATACATCATTGACATATCTGTTAATGTTAGGCTCGATTTTAGTAGGTCTACTGAATACATAGGGATGCAATCTGCTCCTTTCTGTATTAATCGAGTCATATACAATACAGATATCAAAGGAATTATAAATATAGAATCCTTATCGTGGTATCTCCACTGATCAGTCATCTCTGATCTGACTCTTACCATTGCTTGAAAAATTCTCCAATATGTCTATACTTGTTCAGCATATACATATCAATAATGCGTTCAAATCAGGAACACAAGTACATCATAAGCTATTTCTATTTCATTCTCATCTTACTGTAGTATACAATATACACAGAAATCTCTGATATCAACACTTCCTCGACAAGCAAGGACATCAATACTACAGTACGTACAAACCCAACAGATACAGCATATCTCCATGCAACTCAGTCAAAGATATTCTTAACAATTGCATTAGTATATATCAATACATATGCAATAGAATCATAAAGAATAGTACCTGTTGTAAATTCTGGATTTGTGTTTTCAATTGAACTCTGTTCCCTACAATCTTGAAAGGGGACCGGTTACGGTGGCCGGAAACGCAACGGAAGCACAAAATTTTTCGATTTTAGCATATAAATTTCGGCCACCATGAGTTTGTGTAGGAAATACAATAAAACACCAAAATGACATTCATAGTGTGTTTAGAAATAGTTACCTATCAACCTCTTAAGGTTGATGATGGCTCCAACCAAGTTGTAAACAACTTGGCTCTTGAATGGAATGAAGATCTACAAGCTTCCTTGGACTCCTTTCTTTCCTTCAAATTAGGCCCACCACTTGCAAACTAGAACCCCTCTTATTTTGCACTAGAAAAATAAAAGGATTTTTCAAAGAGAAGTATTTTTCTTCCTCAACACTTGAAGAGAAAAATGAGAGAAAACTTGGTAGAATAATACTCCAATGTTTCGGCCATCATGCATAGAAAAGAGGGGGGGAGACTTGTCTTGGAATTGTAAAAAGCTAAGTCCCATTTAGCATCCCAAGCCTTGGAGATTGAAAAAGTTGTCTCCCCAACCTTTCATCTCCCATGCATGCATATCTAATTTGATTTTTTAAACAATTAAAAATCCATGGACTAAATTTAATTATCTCAAACATTTTTGAGACCAATTAAACATTACTTGAATTTACTCAAGTCCACTAATTAAATAATTTATTTAAATTGAGCTCTACAAGACTCAATTTGATTTAATCAATTCAACACTTGAATTAATTTAATTATTTGGACTCTACTAGGTCCACTAGTGTTTAATTAATTCAACACTTGAATTACTTTAATTTAGTCCATAATAATGTTTATGAAAATCACAATTTTCAAATACATTATTTATTTGGCCAACTTTTAATTTAAGAACACATTCATAAATTAAAATTACATTTCTCTCATAGAAGTCATACTTCTATTTTTCCTTACGCTTATAAACTCATTAATAAGCCGTTCAACACATTGAACTATTTTACTTCTCAACGGGATCTAGAAAGCTAGTACATGTGTGGCCCTCAATGGTTCATTGATACAACTAACCGTGGGTTCACATCTCCATGTGATTCGGACTAAACATGTCCTTATATGAGCATATCCCAATTGCTGCATTCTTACTTATCAACTCCTTGATAACAAGAACGTCAGAACTTAAGTCTGATAGTACCCAACCAATCATGTTAAACGCCTAGCAGCATCGCTTACATGATTCCCTAGGTATCAAATGATAGTGCCTGCAAGAACCATTCAATTATGGTTAGCGTACAGTACGGTCCTTTCAACTCATATATCCCGACCGATTCGACAACCATTGGTTTATCGAGAGTTGTCAATGAATCGATACTATGTGTCATGCCGTAGTTGCATCGATGGTGTAATCTATGAAAATCCTTTCATAATTACTACCATACTCTGATCAGAGATTTCACACTACATATATATGAAAACACATAGGATATCCATACCCGAAGGTAAGCGGTGAATCCCCGACTACAATGCATCGACTCCTATATGTTTCGACAGAACACCCAACCTTGCCACCTGATGACCCCATGAGAGTCGGTAAACAAGTCAAAGTGTAATTCTAGCACATAGAGTCTCAATGTTGTCCCGGGTCATAAGGACTAATGGTGTACAACCATAAACCAGGACTTTTCCACTCGATAAGTGAGAACCACTTGGAAAGTCCTTTTATGGAGGGTTGTTCAGTGCACTCTCTACAAGGAGCACCTATCTGCATGTTCGGACATCACAATGTCCCCTACCAATGAAACATGGTACTCACATTGCAGATACTAGTCTCTAACTCGAGCGGCCTATATCCTTCTTAATGGCGGCTGAATCGACTAGGAACCGTTTAGAATATACAGTATTGCAAATACGAGTTTCATGATACTCATCATATGAGCATCTCATATTCTTTCTACTATTTGTATATTCAAGGGCTTTATCTATGCAACTAGCATGGGTATACAGATAAAGAAGTGCCAAAACGATAAAATCAAATATTATTAAAATAAAGACTGTTTATACATAGAGTTTAATCATGTACCCTCGGCCAACACTTGGCTCGACGGGCACCTACTCTAACAATCTCCCACTTGCACTAGAGCCAACTACCCATATGCTTCAAACCCATCGATTCGCGATGCTTCTCGAATAATGGTCCAGGTAAAGGCTTAGTAAGCGGATCAGCAACATTATCTGCGGAGCCGACTTTGTCAATCATGACATCTCCTCTTTCCACGATCTCTCTTAGGATGTGGTACTTTCTCAATACGTGTTTGGACTTCTGATGAGACCTTGGCTCCTTTTCTTGAGCAATGGCTCCTGTGTTGTCACAAAACACCGGGACTGGAGCAACTCCATTAGGAATGACGCCCAACTCTTGGACGAAATTCCTTATCCAAACTGCCTCCTTTGCTGCAGCTGATGCAGAAATATATTCTGCCTCAGTAGTGGAATCCGCAGTGCTATCTTGCTCAGAACTCTTCCAAGAGACAGCAGTGCCATTGAGCATGAATATGAATCCAGAGGTTGACTTCGAGTCATCAATATCGCTTTGGAAGCTAGAGTCGGTATAGCCTTCCAATTTCAGTTCTCCACCCCCATAGACCAAGAACAATTTATTGGTCCTTCTCAATACTTGAGGATGTCTTTCACAGCTTTCCAGTGTGGAAGACCAGGGTTGGATTGATATCTACTCAATACACTTAGTGCAAAGGCCACGTCAGGACGTGTAGATATCATCCCATACATGATGCTACCAATCGCAGATGCATAAGGAATGCTGGTCATCGCCGCTATCTCTGCATCAGTCTTGGGTGACATAGACTTGGATAGGGACACGCCATGACACATTGGTAGATGTCCTCTCTTGGACTCATTCATCGAGAACCGCTTCATGATGGTATCAATGTATGTGGACTGGGTGAGACGAAGCAATCTTTTTGATCTATCTCTATAGATCTGTATTCCTAATACAAAAGATGCTTCACCCAAGTCCTGCATCGAGAACTTACTCGCTAACCATATCTTAGTTTATCGCAACATTCCTACATCATTCCCAATGAGTAGAATGTCATCAACATACAACACTAGGAATGTCACAGCACTCCCACTAACCTTCTTATACACACATGGTTCCTCAGGATTCTTAGCAAAACCAAACTCTTTGATTGTACTATCGAATCTGAGGTTCCAACTCCTAGATGCCTGCTTTAGACCATAAATAGATCTTTGAAGTTTGCATACCATATGCTCACTTCCGATAGATGTAAACCCTTCGGGTTGAGACATGTAAATCTTTTCCTTAATATCCCCATTAAGAAAAGCTGTCTTAACATCCATCTGCCATATCTCATAGCCATACCATGCAGCTATGGCTAGTAAAATCCTTATGGACTTGAACAATGCGACTGGGGAAAAGGTTTCCTCAAAGTCAACTCCTTGTCTTTGAGTATATCCTTTTGCCACCAATCGCGCCTTGAAGGTCAATACCTTCCCATCCGCCCCAAGTTTCCTCTTGTAAATCCATTTACACCCTATGGGAACAGTTCCCTCAGGTGGATCCACAAGATTCCACACTTGGTTCGAATGCATGGAATTCATCTCAGATTCCATTGCTTCAAGCCACTTGGATGAATCGGCATCAGATAACGCTTCCTTGAAGGTCCTTGGATCACATCCAAGGTTAAGCTCATCATGGCCCTCTTCAAGAAGCAGACCATACCTCATAGGTTGTCTCGAGACTCTCTCGGATCTTCTAGGAGCTTGTATCTCCTCCCTTGGCTCTGCGGGTGTGGGTTCTACAATTGTGGGTGTCTCTCGAACTTCTTCGATTTCTATCATCTGTCCTTTTCTATTAAATAGAAATTCCTTTCCAAAAAGGTTGCATTCCTAGAAACAAACACCTTTGTTTCTTGGGGATGATAGAAATAATATCCAGCTGAATTCCTTGGATATCCCACAAAGTAACATAAAATGGATCGACAGTCCAATTTATCTCCCACTACCTGCTTCACATAAGCAGGGCACCCCCATATTCTAAAATATGAATATTTGGGTGGCTTACCAATCCATATCTCATATGGTGTCTTATCAACTGCTTTTGTATGGACATTGTTCAACAACAGTGCCGCTGTCTCAAGCTCATATCCCCAAAAGGATGGCGGCAACTCCGTGAACCCTATCATAGACCGAACCATGTCCATCGAAGTCCGGTTACGACGCTTCGAAACACCATTCAACTGTGGTGTAGCGGGCGGAGTCCACTGCGAGAGAATCTCATTCTCCCTTAGATACTCTTGGAACTCGGCACTCAAGTACTCATCACCTCGATCCGATCGAAGTGTCTTGAGGCTTCGTCCCAACTGATTCTCTACTTCACTTCTGAATTCTTTGAACCTTTCAAAAGCTTCAGATTTGTGCAATGCCCTCAGTGCACAAAACAAAACAAACACTAAAAACCAAAAAAAACTCATGAATGCAAATGCAACGACAAAATAAGCAAAAAGAATAAAAAGAAAGGGGAAACAGTAAACTCCCCTGATCAAGACTCGTCGTCGTCTTCGTGCTCGGGTGGTGGCACTTCGGCAGCGTCCCCCTGCTGAGAATAATCATACTGGAACTGGAATGGGGGAGGAGGTAGCGGAGTCGGTGGAATGGTCGACGGGTCAACGCCCCCGTGCACAAGCAAAGAGCGCATCATGGAGTCAATGTGAGATAAATGGTCTGTGACGTAAGAGTTGAACTGACTCTGATGCGCTTGGAAGGCGAGATTTTCATCCATCTTGTCATTCTGAGTTCGCCTGCGGGGTTGTGGTGGGCGGCGGCGTGGGATGGCAATGCTAGATCCACCGGCGTCCTCCTCCCGAGAGGGAAATTCACTGACTCGCTTAGCTCGTTTCCGCTGGAGGACTTCGACACAAATAGGCTTCATGGGCTGCAACCACTCCTCATCATCGCGAAATACGACTCCCGCTCTAGCGCACAACTGGGAGATAATGGTGGGGAAGAATAGGCCCACATGACTGTTGTGGGCTCTCAGTGTGATTTGTGAATTGATAAGTGTGCCCACGTTGATGGCGTATCCCTCGGTCAAAGCATAAAGCAGCACCTCCCGCTCTTTCTGGACCTCGCTCTTATGCAAGACCGGCATCATTCTCCGAGCCACAAATAAATACCAAAGGGCAACTTCGGCTTTCAAATACTTCTCGTCAAAACAACTCGGCGAGCCGCCCAACGGTTTCCATATTGCGCCCGGATGGCACAATGTGGCGAGAATCGTATCATAATTCGGTTTGGCAACTAATGTCTGGAAATGGGAGTCGTCAACCTCCGCTGTCCCTAACAGTGCGTTGATCGTCACCGAGTCATACGGTACATGTTTACCCCTAACAAACACCAAACCATTTCGCCCCTCCGCTGCGTTGGCATAAAATTCGCGAACCACAGAGACTACCGCCGCCCTAGGTTGCTCACCGAATTTGTCCCACTCCCTTCTTTCCAAACCAACAATAATATCCAAGTATCTATCCTCCAGCTGTCGTCGGACTCCCCTCTCGGCTATTGGGTTGCGGTGAATTTTGGCATGCTCGTATCGAGCCCTAGCCTCCATACTAACAAAACGTGCCCTATCAAATGAGGATGAAGAGGAGGAACCGGGGTTACCTTTTGCTTCTTGGGAGCCATAGAATGTGAAGATGGAGATGATAGGTGACCGGAGAGGGTTATTCCTGCTTCCTACCGAGGATGTCGCCTTGTTGCCGGAGACTAGAGTGGATATTGAAAGCCTGCACCACAAAATTGAAAGAACAAAATGAGAGTAGTGAGGGATTTTTGAGAGGGGAATTTGGGGATTAGGGATTTTGAGAGGGGAATTGGGCAAGATTCGTGCAGAATGAAGAAAGGGGAAGGGGATCTGCGCTTTTAAAAGTCTTCGCGCTCGAGCGGTAAAATATTACCGCTCGAGCGCCGAGTCCTCGGGAAAAAGTTATTAGAGGCAAATTCTCGTGCTCGAGCGGTAAAATATTACCGCCCGAGCGCCAAGCTCTCTGGACTTTTGCATTAGCTTCGTGCTCGAGCGGTAATAAATTACCGCCCGAGCGCCGAGTTCTCGGGAAAATTTACACTTAACTTTTTTTTTTTCGCAACAATAAAACAAAATATGCTGACACGAAAGAAAAAGAAAATTGAATTAAATGCAAGAGAAAGAAAAGGAAAGTAGTTCTCAATTTATAGTCGAGAGCTTGATGACCGTAAATGCCCCATCCTTCCCGTCTTTCAATTCTACAGCTCCCGATGGATATACTTTCGAAATCACAAATGGACCAGACCATCGTGATTTCAACTTTCCGGGAAAGAGTCGCAGCCGGGAGTTGTACAGTAGGACACTTTCACCTTCTTTGAACTCTCTCTCAACGATCCGCTTGTCATGGGCCTTCTCCGTCTTTTCCTTGTAGGTTAGTGCGAGATCATATGCAAGATTTCGGAATTCCTCCAACTGATCTAGTTGAAGCAACCGTCGTTCACCTGCATCAGTAAAATTAAAGTTTAGTGCTTTTTTTGCCCAATATGCGCGATGCTCTAACTCTACAGGTAAGTGACATGCTTTACCAAACAATAATCTGTACGGTGTCGTGCCTATTGGTGTTTTGAAAGCAGTCCTATATGCCCAAAGAGCATCATCTAATCTCACCGACCAATCCTTCCTATTGACACCTACCACTTTTTCCAAAATCCGCTTAATTTCTCGGTTAGACACTTCCACTTGACCACTCGTCTGGGGATGATAAGGGGTAGATATCTTATGTGTGACACCATATTTGCTCAAGAGTTTTTCAAAGAGTTTGTTGCAAAAATGAGTGCCACCATCACTAATGATTGCTCGTGGTGTTCCAAATCGGTTAAAAATGTTTTTCTTTAAAAATTTTAGGACCACTTGAGCATCATTAGTGGCATATGCTTCCGCCTCTACCCACTTTGACACATAATCAACCGCCACCAAGATGTATTTTTTCGTGAAAGAACTAGGAAATGGTCCCATAAAGTCTATCCCCCATACATCGAAAACCTCACACTCAATGATATTATTTAAAGGCATTTCATGACGGTTAGAGATGTTACCTGACCGCTGGCATTTATCACAATGTAGCACATAAGAACGAGCATCTTTAAAGAGGGTTGGCCAATAAAAGCCACATTCAAGTACCTTGGATGCTGTCCTTGTTGGTCCGAAATGACCACCTACCTCACGGTCATGGCAATGGTTGAGGATTTGCCCAAACTCTTCCTCTGCGACACATCTCCGAATCATGGCATCTGCACAAATTCTGAACAAGAAAGGTTCCTCCAAAAAATAATACTTCACGTCCGAAAAGAATTTCTTTCTTTGGTGAAATGTTAAATTTGGGGGGGGGGGGGGGTGAGCCTGTAACAAGAAAATTTGCAATACCATGACAATTTTTTACCTCAAACAACTGCTCATCTGGAAACCAATCATTGATCGCATCATTCACACAATCATCATTGATAAATTCCAATCTAGACAAATGATCCGCAACCACATTCTCAACACCCTTCTTATCTTTTATTTCTACATCAAATTCTTGCAATAATAAAATCCACCGAAGTAAGCGTGGCTTTGCATCTTTCTTGGCAAGTAAATATTTAAGGGCAGAGTGATCAGTAAACACAGTTACTTTCGACAAAACAAGGTATGTGTAATAGCCGAGCCCGGTGTACGGTACGGTTTAAGATTTACTTGTTATTTGGGTTTTATGATTAGATGTTTAGAGTTGTGTTTTGGGCCATAGTATTATTGGTTATTGTTTTATTGAGGTATTAGTTGGTGTTGATTGTTCGTTTCAGCGTTTTGGATCTATTTTTGTGGCCTTATTACTGTTCATTGCCGTAGCAAGAGTGCACCCTGCGCTCTTAGAGGAGTGCCCCCGCGGTGTACTATTCATCATTTTGGTTTTGGAAGGCCGTGGCATGACCGCACCCGCGGCAGTGCAAGGACCGCACCCGCGGTGTGCACCGCACCCGCGGTAATTGTAGCACCGCACCCGCGGTGTTCGTGCATGGAATTTTGTTGGATTGCCGTGAGCTTAGCGCACCCGCGGTGCTTGTGTGACCGCACCCGCGGTGTAAGTATGGGCGAGATATTTAGTTGCTTTTTGGGAGTTGTTGGCCATTCCATACCTTATCTCTTATCTTCTTTTCTAGATTTCCTCTCTAGGGCAAGGGTTTTCTCCATTTTCAATTGCTTCCTACCTTTGATTCTTGGCTTTGTTTGGATTTTCGACTAGAGATCGACGTTCTACGTGGTATAAGGAAGCTTAGGTAAGTTTTTGGTGCGATTCTATTAAGGTTTTGAGTTAAGGGTTGACTTGGGCTTGTTGTTTGAGTTGATTAATGGATTATTTGACTTGTACTTGTGGATATAGAGTTGATATTGGTGTTGTTTATGGATTATTGTTGTAGGTGGTGTACCAAGAGTTAGTTTGGAGGTGTTCTATTGGTTTGTAAGTGGAATTTCATCCTTTTTGCTCACATGATGATATATGTATTGTCTTTTAAAGGTTTCAAAGTGTTATTCCCTTCCATTGATCCATTGTTATGTATTGATTTCATTGATTATCTATTAGAGGCATTGTATGTCTCACTATTGTTAAAAGGGAATACAAGAGATATTATAAGATTGTGAAACGACGGCTTTAAATGATATTCAGAGTTCAAATGTTTTATTGGATTGATTGAATCATAGTCAGAGCATTGCATGCAATTAGTTGATCAACGCCTATAGGCTTATATCCCTCACAGTTATCGATTTATATCGATGGGATATTTGCACCCACAGTCATAGATACTATTGATATCAATCCAACCAGAGAAAAGAGAAATACCATCGTATTGTTATCCTATTGATATGCTATTGCTACAGTTATTGCTACAGTATTCATGTTTCAGAGTTGATGGTATTTATGATTTCAAAGTCATGATTTACAGAGTATACTATGTATCATTGCTATGTTAGAGTTCCACTTGCTGAAGATTTATTCTCATTCCAGTTTATTCATGTGATGCAGATCAGAGTGGTGACCCTGGACGTTGACTGTGGATAGGGGTCATATGCATGCACCGTTGGAAGGAAGATTATTTTGTATCATTTTGGGACATGATCATAAGAATGATTCTTTTGTATTTTGTATATCATTTGAATGATCATGTATTTGTTTTGTAAACATTTTTATGAAATGTATTTTGAAACTCCTTCCATATTTTAAAGAAAATTTTAAATTCCGCTGTATTTTTTAATTGTAACGGGTCAGGGTGTCACATTTAGTGGTATCAGAGCGGTGTTCTTCGGACCAATGCATATGACTTCGTCTACTTTCAACTGTCCGGGTATGTTTTCTTGCATCTATCCATTGTTATATATATTGATTGGTGTCTTGTGAGCAATTGTAGAGTATGCCTCCTAAGCGTAAGGCGGACAGAGGGTGAGGATAGTTCTTCCTCGAGAGTTGTCGACGAGTTCGGCAAGTTGCTTAAGGAGCAGGCTAAGGTGCATAGCGAGCAGATTCAGCAGCTCATTCGTATGCAAGGAACTGGACAGGGTAGAGGCCAAGTGAGAGGTCAGGTTGCTCAGGCTGTTGGCACTGATGCCGTCTTTTCTGCTTTCAAGAGGATGGATCCACCGGAATTCGCAGGTAGCACCGATCCTCTAGTTGCTGTCGAGTGGGTCAAGGCGCTTGAAGCTATCTTCGATCATCTCCAGTATGAGGACAAAGACAGGATTAGTTGTGCCATTTTCATGTTGGTTAAGGCTGCCCGCATTTGGTGGAATGCGACGAAGGTTGGTGTGACTGTTGCGACGCTGAAGTGGTCAGAGTTCACGGACTTGTTCTACGACAAGTATTTCCCCGATGCACTTCGAGCGAGGAAGGTTACGGAGTTCTTGGAGCTTCGACAGGGGAGCTTGGATGTTGGTCAGTATGTCCTGAAGTTTGAGGAGGGTTGCTTGTTTGCTCCGTATATTGCTTCGAACGACAAGGACAAAGGCGCTCATTTCATTCGAGGCCTTAGAGCGGAGATTCGCCGTGATATCAACATGTCCAAGGCCGTGACTTTCAAGGAGATCGTGTCCAAAGCGTTGTTGGCCGAGCAGGATGAGAAGGATATCGCCAGGGAGAGGAGAGGCATCAAGCTGTTGCTCAGAGAGGCCAGGGTTCTAATCAGAGGGGCAGGGATCGTTTCAAGGGCAAGGGCAAGATGGAGCCGAGTCCTAGACCATCGCCAGTTCCAGTTGTTCCATTTGATCCCGAGAAGCCTTTGTGTCATGAAGTGTGGCAAGCATCATCGTGGAGAGTGCAGATTTGGCACTCAGTCTTGCTATCGTTGTGGCACGGCAGGCCACGTTGCCAGAAATTGTCCTAAGGGAGCTAGCCAAGGGAGAGTGCAGGGTCGTATCTTTTCGATGACCAAGGAAGGTATTAATCATGATTCTTCATTGATCTCTAGTACTATTTTGATTTCAGGCAGAGTAGCTACTACTTTGATTGATACTGGTGCTACTCATTCTTTCATGTCTGATTTGTTTTTGAGATCTTTGGGTATAGTTCCTTCTATTCTTCCCATTCAGCTTAGTGTTGTTTTGCCTTCGGGAGATGTCTTGTGCCCGACATCGATTGTCTTTGCGTGTCATGTTCGTATTGAGGAGCGAGTTGTCTTCGCTGATTTGATTGTTATCCCTATGGTTGCCTTCGATGTTATTCTTGGCATGGATTGGCTTTCGACTTACCGTGCAGTTATCGATTGTGTTGCTAAGAAGGTGACTTTTGCAGATGATGGTCAGGGAGGAGTTCTCGCCAGCTCAGGTACTTCGCTGGTCCTTCCTTTTATTTCTTGTCTTGAGGCTGAGAGATTGCTGTGTAGAGGTTGCGATGGGTTTCTTGCTTCTATTGTGGATGTTGATAGACTGGTTAAGTTGAATATTGATGATATCGATGTTGTGAGGGAGTTTGCTGATGTGTTTGAGGATGATGTTCCGGGTTTGCCACCGGACAGAGATGTTGAATTCGTGATCGATTTAGCTCCAGGTACGGTTCCTGTAAGGCCCGGAAATTTAATCCCAGTAATCTGTAATCATTGATTTATAATTGATAGGATTACAAAAGGATTAATCGGGACACCGAGAAACGTATTCAGAAATAAAATTATGAAAATAGGGGCATGCAAGACCGCACCCGCGGTAAGAGGAGGACCGCACCCGCGGTTGTGCTTCGGGAAATAGTGTGCATCGAGACCGTAGGGTGACCGCACCCGCGGTGCTTACGCGACCGCACCCGCGGTGCAGGACCGCACCCGCGGTGCAGCAGCGACCGCACCCGTGGTGTTGCGTGTTGTGCGGAAATCGTGCCACCTCGTTGAATTCATGCATAGTATATATATGTATGATTGCCATTCGTTCCTTCAGAGTTTATCAGCAGAATTCGAGAAAAGGGTCCGAGGAATTGGTGAAAATCCTTACGGCCTTTTCTGAGAAATCCGTCCGTCTGATTTTGAATCCGACTTCGGTATTGAGTTCCTGGCAACGTAGGCTACAACTGGACGTAAGTTTTACTACGTTTTGACATGCTTTGAAATTACGTTATTTTCAGAATTGAATGGAATTCATATATGGTGTTCTTGATATGTTAGACATCGTAGAATCGAAGTCAGATTAAGAAATAGACTGATTATGGAATTGTTATGATTTTCTGATCATAATCAGTTGATACCGGACAGATTTGGATTATGGATTGATTATAGATTGTATTGGATATGAGTTATGGATTGTAACTGTTATCTGGTGATATGGTATTGACGGGAATATGGAGATTGTACCGTTATGCCGTTGATTTTGAATTAAATCAAGATTTATCAGATTGTTATTGATTCGAGTGGTATATTGACATAAGATTCTGGATATTGTCATTGCCAGACAGGCTGTGAGTTCAGGACATCGACTGAGCCAGAAACCGACGAAAGAAAGGTATAAGTCAATGTGGTATTGGGAGATGGACTTGAGTCGGTTTGGACTTGGGTTTCCCTAAATCACATACTTTACTTTATTGCATTGATATTTGCATTGAATTGATGATATACTTGTTCTCTTGATTTTAGATGACAGGTATTAGACGATTTATCTTGTGACAGAAGTGCCGGATAGTGGTGGTATCGCCACGGCACATTGCACGATGTCTCAAGATAGGATATTAAAGATATAACTGCAGTCCATGACGGATAGGTCAGGACACCGGATGTTTGGTTATATCGAGTAATAGGAAATGGGAATTCGTCTATTATGGAATTCGATATAGGAATACCAGGATATTGGTTATATCGAGTAATAGGAATACGGTTCCTTCTATTACGGAATTCGATATAGGAATACCATATCTGGAAACCTGGGATCCCTAGACTAGGATTGAGTCTAGTCTGAATTATGAGTTATGTCGACAGATTGATATTGATTATGTTTCAGATTTTGATACATATATCTGTTACCTGATTACATGCTTTATATTGTTTTATATGATTGCATGTTTCATTGATTTATACTGAGATTTATTATCACCGGTATATCCGGCTGTTGTCTTATCTGTATGTGTACTTGACAACAGGTGGGACAGGATCAGGGTCCAGGAGATGAGGAGAGATCGTGATTAGAGTGGAGGCTCCGGACTTGGAGTAGAGATAGGGTTGAACACTTGACATAAGTTGTTAAACCGTAGTTTATTTTGAATGCATGCAGTACAGGACTCGTATTGTATTTTATACGGATATGTATATGAGTTTGATTTCACTACGTTCCGCATTTTAAAAAAAAAATTTAGACCCTGTTTTTAATTGACTAATTAGTCCCAATTATGATTAAGAACTTGATGTCCCCACAGTTCCTATCTCTAAGGCTCCGTACCGAATGGCCCCTACTGAGATGAAGGAGTTGAAGGCACAGTTGCAGGATCTTCTAGATAAGGGTTTCATTCGTCTGAGTTCTTCGCCTTGGGGAGCTCCGGTTCTTTTTGTTAAGAAGAAAGATGGTTCCTTGCGGCTGTGTATCGACTACAGGGAGCTCAACAAAGTGACTGTCAAGAACAAGTATCCGTTGCCACGGATAGATGATTTGTTTGATCAGCTCCATGGTGCCACTGTGTTTTCGAAGATTGATCTTCGGTCTGGCTACTATCAGTTGAAGGTTAGGGAGTCTGATGTCCCTAAGACGGCTTTCAGGACCAGGTATGGTCATTTTGAGTTTCTTGTGATGTCGTTTGGTTTGACCAATGCCCCTTCGGTCTTTATCGATCTGATGAACCGTGCTGTTCAAGCCGTTCTTGGATAGCTTCGTCATTGTTTTCATCGACGATATTCTTATCTATTCTAAGACCAGAGAGCTTCATGCAGAGCATCTCAGAGTGGTGCTTCAGTTGTTGCGAGAGAAGAGGTTGTTTGCCAAGCTGAAGAAGTGTGAGTTTTGGCTGGATCAGATTTCTTTTCTAGGCCATGTCGTTTCGAGAGATGGCATTGCTGTTGATCCATTGAAGATTGAGGCGATTCAGAATTGGCCTATTCCTACTTCTGTTTCTGAGGTACGCAGTTTCCTCGGTTTGGCGGGTTATTATCGTCGTTTCATTTCAGATTTTTCCAAGATTGCCCTGCTATTGTCCAATCTGACGAGGAAGACTTGTGAAGTTCGAGTGGTCTATTGATTGCCAGAGTGCATTCCAAGAGCTGAAGGATAGATTGACGACAGCTCCTGTTCTTTCATTGCCTAGTGGTTCTGAGGATTTCGTTGTCTATACCGATGCGTCGAAGAGAGGCCTTGGTGCAGTTATGATGCAGCGAGGTAAGGTTATTGCCTATGCTTCTCGCCAGTTGAAGGATTACGAGAAGAATTATCCGACGCATGATTTAGAGCTAGCAGCTGTGGTTTTCGCCATGAAGATTTGGAGACATTATCTGTATGGCGAAAAGTGTGAGATCTTCACAGACCACAAGAGTTTGAAGTATCTGTTTTCTCAGAAAGAGCTCAACATGCGGCAGAGGAGGTGGTTAGAGCTTGTCAAGGATTATGATGTGACTATCAGTTACCACCCAGGGAAGGCGAACGTTGTGGCAGATGCGTTGAGTCGCAAGTCGAGTACTTCATTGAGTTCTTTGATTGATTCAGAGGCCATTGTTGATGGATTTGCATCGAGAGGAGATAGATCTGGTGATTCCAGGTACCATTGCTCGTCTTTCAGCGTTAGTCATTCGATCTACTTTGACGGACAGGATCCGTAGAGAGCAGTCGACTGATGTTCAGTTGACAGAGTTGAGAGCTAGAGCAGAGGAGAGAGGGAACTCAGAGTTTGGTTCGAATGGTGATGGTTTGGTGACTTTCAGAGGCCGTATTTGTGTTCCTATTGGCGACGATATTCGTAGAGACGTCTTGACAGAGGCTCATACCGCGCCATATTCGATTCATCCAGGCAGTACGAAGATGTATCAGGATCTTCGTCGACTCTATTGGTGGCCAGGTATGAAGAAAGATGTTGCTTTGTTCATTTCTCAGTGCCTTACTTGTCAGCAGGTGAAGATTGAGCATCAGAGACCTGCTGGGACATTGCTATCTTTGCCGATTCCTCAGTGGAAGTGGGAGCATATCACTATGGATTTCGTGACTGGTCTTCCCAGAGTTCAGAGAGGTTATAATTCCATTTGGGTCATCGTTGATCGATTGACCAAGTCAGCGCACTTTCTCCCAGTCAAGACGACGTACTCCATGAATCAGTACGCCGAGGACTACATTGCAGAGATTGTTAGACTTCATGGGGTTCCTGTGTCGATCGTGACCCCAGGTTTACCTCCGAGTTTTGGAAGAGTCTGCACAGAGCTATGGGTTCGCGGTTAACTTTCAGTACAGCTTATCATCCTCAGAGCGACGGTCAGTCAGAGAAAGTCATTCAGATTCTTGAGGATATGCTCAGAGCTTGTACTATTGACTATTCTGGTAGCTGGGATTCTAAATTGCCACTTGTGGAGTTCACGTACAACAATAGCTACCAGGCGTCGATTTTGATGGCACCGTATGAGGCACTTTATGGCAGGAAGTGCAGATCGCCTTTGTTTTGGGATGAGGTTGGTGAGAGGAAGATGTTGGGTCCCGAGTTGGTCCAGCAGACTGCCGATGTTGTTGCAGTGATCAGAGAGAGGATGAAGACTGCTCAGTCCAGACAGAAGAGCTATGCAGATGTTCGCCGCAGACCTTTGCAGTTCGAGGTTGGCGATCATGTATTTTTGAAGATAGCACCTCTCAAGGGTGTGATGCGATTTGGTAAGAAGGGTAAGCTGAGTCCGAGGTTTATTGACCCTTTTGAGATCTTGGACAGAGTTGGTGACCGAGCCTACAGATTAGCCCTACCGCCCGATCTTGACAGAGTCCATAATGTGTTTCACGTATCAATGCTCAGGAAGTATATTGCAGATCCTTCCCATGTTCTTCACCACGAGCCATTGGACTTGACGCCGAGTTTGACGTACCAAGAGATTCCGGTCCAGATTTTGGATCGCTCAGTTAGGGTTCTAAGGAACAAAGAGATCGGCATCGTTAAAGTCCTTAGGAGGAACCATTTGATAGAGGAGGCTACGTGGGAACCAGAGGATGAGATGAGAGAGAAGTATCCTGAGTTGTTCGTGCAGTGACGTCAATTTTGCGGACGAAATTCCTCTAAGGAGGGGAGATTGTAATAGCCGAGCGCGGTGTACGGTACGGTTTAAGCTTTAATTGTTATTTGGGTTTTATGATTAGATGTTTAGAGTTGTGTTTTGGGCCATATTATTATTGGTTATTGTTTTATTGAGGTATTAGTTGGTGTTGATTGTTCGTTTCAGCGTTTCGGATCTATTTTTGTGGCCTTATTACTGTTCATTGCCGTAGCAAGAGTGCACCCGCGCTCTTAGAGGAATGCCCCCGCGGTGTACTATTCATCATTTTTGTAAGGCTCGAGAATTGTCAATTGGCATTGATGTTAGACTTGTATAGATAAGAATGCATGAATTATGAGATTTTGGAGCAGCAG
The DNA here is from genome assembly GCF_022965805.1 of Primulina eburnea. Classification (NCBI taxonomy): domain Eukaryota; kingdom Viridiplantae; phylum Streptophyta; class Magnoliopsida; order Lamiales; family Gesneriaceae; genus Primulina; species Primulina eburnea. Next base: position 90,273 of record NW_027331258.1, read on the forward strand.
GGCCGAAGCCACACCGCACCTGCGGTGTTAGAGATACAGCACCCGCGGTGCATTGAGAGGAAATTAGTGAAATTGTGCGAACAGACACCGCACCCGCGGTGTTAGCAAGACCGCCCCCGCAGTGTGAGACCGCACCCGCGGTCATGTAAGGACCGCACCCGCGGTCTAGATGCTACATTTTTGGATGAACTCGCCGTGAGCACAGCGCACCCGCGCTCCTGAGCTACCGCACCCGCGGTGCTGCATGCGAAGTGCCACCTTCGATTTTTATGTTGACACATGGCATGCTATATAAATACCTAAGCTGCTGAGTCTTCATTTTATTCAGACTGGAAGAGAGAACCGAGAGCAAGCCTTGTTCCTTCAAGATTTTCCATTTTAGATTCGAGATTGTGCAAGATTTGTTAATCTTATTTTAAGTCCGAGTCCGGATTATTGATCCTTGCATCGTTGGCTACGAAAGGATGTAAGTTTGATATAATTTCAGCATGGTTCGAAACATACGTGTTGGAGAATTTATGATTTTGTTGAAGATATGTGTTCTTGATAGTATGAGCTTGATATATTCACTACCGAATCGAATTATGGATGTCATATGCTATGGGTTCGATTTTCCAGCATACATGGATCGAGTATATGCAGATTTCAGAATATATATGGATGTGTTGATGAGATTAGGAATGAATTATGATTGTGTATTATTGTTGGAGTTGATCGGTATTGCGAGATTACGCCGTTATGCCGTCAATTTGTACCGAGACTGATTATTGATTATTCCAAGACTTGCTTGAGTGGTGTTTTGATATAGAACATTTGTATATTGCCATTTCAGATTTGAAGTGACAGGTTTGACATTTGATTCGAGATCTTGACAGACAGTGCGACAAGAAAGGTATAATTCATGTGGTCACGGGATTGCACAACTCGATTCAGATTTGATACGAGTTTCCCTAAATCACATACTAGATTGTTATTACATTTGATTATGTAATGCCTTGTTTATTGATTTATATTCGAGTCCTGAGATAGGAGAGATTGGCAGACTTGCCAAAACTAGACGTTTCGGTGTATCGACGCATAGGAGCAGATTTGCTATATGTGTTGACCCTCGATACAGAGTTGACCGAAGTCTAGGAATAAGACGTACCGTTGCCCCGAGTGGTTGGGTAGGTAACAGACCGTCTTATTCACACCGGGATCCCTAGATTAGAAAAGAGTCGAGTCAATATTTGAATGTTGAATACAGATTTGTATTCTACTACATGTGTAGATTTATATTCATGTTACTTGATTTATGCTATGCGTTTGTATATGATGTTTACATTGCATGCATCCATGTTTTATACTGGGATATGTTCTCACCGGAGTTATCCGGCTGTTGTCGTGTCTGTATGTGTGCATGGCAACAGGTGGGGCAGGATCTGGGTCTCGAGCTAGATGAGAGATTGACGATAGCGTGGAGATCACGGGCGTTGAAGATTTCTAGTGTTTTCCTTTTGACTTGTATTACTTATGTTTGTAGTTTTTATTTGAACACTAGTGTATGTTTGTACGAACAGACTTGTATGTACATTACGTTGTTTAATTTCTATCGAGATATGTTATGCTTTAGTTGATACATTTGAATTAAAGTTAAAAGCAAAATTTTGACCCACATTTTCGAACAAAGATCCAATTAAATCCCAAAAGAATAGAGTTAGAGCCCGGGTCCCCACAACAGGTGGTATCAGAGCAGTAGGTTCTGTAGACTGAGATAGAATAGAATGAGCGGGGTAGATCGAGTCATCTTCCTTGCTTTTGAGATGCTAGCATGATTTATTGCTTTCCTTATTATATGTTGTGTTGTATTATCTGAATTGATTTACAGCATTTCAAGCCTGAATCAGAACCGATTCTCGATCAGAGTCTATGATCAGAGGAGGGCTGAGACAGATGATATTGATTGTGTACTAATCAGTTTGATAATTAGATCTACGCCGCCTAGACGTATACCACAGCCAGAGCAGGGTAGCACATCAGGTGCACAGATGGATGTCACCGCTACGCCGATGGAGACCTTATTGAAGAGATTTCAGTCTTTCCATCCGCCTACCCTGAAGGATACAGAGAGTGCAGTAGAGTGCGAGAGCTGGCTTGATGATATCGAGATGTTGTTTGAGTCTTTGGCATATACTGATGAGCGACGTGTGAAGTTGATAGGCCATCAAATGCAAGAGGTTGCAAAGAGCTGGTGGTTGACTACGAAAAGAGCCTTGGGGTACCGAGGCATTGACATTACGTGGAAAGTCTTCAAAGATGAGTTCTATCAGCGCTTTTTCCCCGTCTCCTACCGGAAAGATAAGGGAGCTGAATTTGCGAATCTGAGACAGGGACAGTGGAACATCAAGGAGTATGTTGCTAAATTCTCTGCATTGCTACGATTTGCACCGCATGTAGCAGGGAACGACGAGGCAGTGGCTGATCAGTTTATCAACGGGCTGAACCCCGATGTCTTTACCCTGGTGAACACGGGCCGGCCTAGTACTTTTTCAGAGGCACTGAACCGAGCGAAGGGAGCCGAGGCTGGCTTGATCAGGCAGCGAGGGGCTTCCTACGGTGTTCAGGGGCAGAGACCGCCACAGCCTATGACCGTACAGTTTCCACCACCTCCTCCTCGTTTTGACAGCGGAGCTAGTGGTAGTGGTAAGAAGGAATTTCTGAAGGCTAAGGGCAAACAGTTTAAGAAGTCCGGAAGTAGTTCATCGAGTTCGAGTGGATCTCGACAGAGAGGTCAGGGGTCAGAGTATAGTGGCGCATACTGTGGCTCGTGTGTAGGACGACATGCGACGGAACAGTGTCAAGGAGTTATGGGACGCTGCAACATCTGTAGGCAACAGGGACACTTCGCTAGAGTTTGTCCCCAGAGAGGTGCACAACGATTCCAGAGCACCGGATCATCAGCACCAGCGCCACAGATGGAGAGACAGGCATCTTCTGTACACTCCTTTCAGACACCCTCTACACAGACCCAGCAGAGACCAGGAGGTAGTCAGACGGTGAGTCAGCCTCCCCGACAGCAGGTACGTGTTTTTGCCCTGACAGAGGAGCAAGCGCAGGAGGCGCCAGATGACGTCATTGCAGGTAGCTGTTTTCTTTGCGGTTATCCTGCATATGTGTTGATTGACACAAGGGCATCTCATACATTTATATCTGAACATTTTGCATTGAGACATTCATTGCCTGTTGAGTCGTTGTCGACAGTAGTGTCTATAGCTTCTCCGTTGGGAAGTGGTTTGATATCTGTGACTACTGTTAGACACTGTATGCTTTAGTTTGAGGGGCATGAGATTGATCTTGATTGTGTAGTACTTGGTTTAGCTGATTTTGACTGTATAGTTGGTATAGACATGTTAACCAAGTACAGGGCCATGGTAGATTGTTTCCACAAGATTGTCAGATTCAGACCCGATATGACAGATGAGTGGAAATTCTACGACAAGGGTTCCAGATCTCGGATTCCCTTAGTATCTGCTCTGACTATGAGTAGACTGCTTCAGAGAGGAGCAGAGGGCTTTTTCGTATATTCAGTAGATTTACTGAAGTCGAGCCCAGCATTGGCAGATTTGCCAGTGGTTTGCGAGTTTGCAGAAGTTTTTCCTGATGAGATTCCAGGGTTACCTCCAGTTCGAGAGGTTGATTTCCGCATTGATCTTGTGCCAGGCAGTGTTCCTATCTCGAGAGCTCCATATAGGATGGCACCGATAGAGCTGAAAGAGTTGAAAGCACAGTTGGAGGATCTTCTGTCCAAGGGATATATAAGACCCAGTGTATCACCTTGGGGTGCTCCGGTGCTTTTCGTTAGAAAGAAAGATGGTTCGATGCGACTGTGCATTGATTATAGACAGTTGAACAAGGCGACAGTGAAGAACAAGTATCCTTTGCCTCGCATCGACGATCTGTTTGATCAGTTACAGGGATCTTCGGTATATTCAAAGATTGATTTGAGATCAGGGTATCATCAGCTCCGAGTTAGAGATGTTGATATACCGAAGACTGCATTCCGAACCAGGTATGGACATTACGAGTTTGTTGTTATGCCTTTCGGTTTGACGAATGCACCAGCGGTTTTCATGAGTTTGATGAACCGTATTTTTCAGAGCTATTTAGATGAGTTTGTTATAGTGTTCATTGATGATATTTTGGTATATTCAAAGAGTTTGACTGAGCATGCAAATCACCTGAGGATTGTATTGAAGACTTTAAGAAATGAGCAGTTGTATGCCAAACTGTCCAAGTGTGAATTCTGGTTGCGACAGGTTGTCTTCTTGGGGCATATTATATCTGGAGATGGTATTGCGGTATATCCGAGTAAAGTTGAGGCTGTGATCAGTTGGCCGAGACCGACTTCTGTGCCTGAGATACGCAGTTTCATGGGTCTAGCCGGGTATTATCGTCGTTTTATCCGAGATTTCTCCAGTATAGCGAAGCCTATCACCAAGTTGACACAGAAGAATATGCCATTTGTGTGGTCCGAAGATTGTGAAGCCAGTTTTGTAGAGCTGAAGAAGAGGCTGACTAGTGCACCTGTCTTGACGATTCCTGCAGGTACAGGTGAGTTCGTTGTATACTGTGACGCATCTCACAGAGGGTTAGGATGTGTTCTTATGCAGCGAGGGCACGTGATAGCATACGCCTCTAGACAGCTGAAGCCGCACGAGACTCGTTACCCGATTCATGATCTTGAATTGGCGGCGATTGTTTTTGCACTTAAAATTTGGCGTCATTATCTGTATGGCGAGAAATTTGAAATCTATTCCGATCATAAGAGCCTGAAATATATCTTTTCTCAGTCAGAGTTGAACATGAGGCAGCGACGATGGCTTGATCTGCGGAAAGATTTTGATTGTGAGATCAAGTACTATCCAGGGAAGTCGAATGCAGCAGCAGACGCCTTGAGTCGAAAGGTATGTGCTCTTTCCTTGTCGACGGTAGGTGTATCAAATTTAGTAGAAGATTGTTGCTTGTCTGGATTGACATTTGATACAGAGAGTAGACCGCTGCGACTTGCTGCGATTCAGATTGAGCCAGATCTAATTTCGAGGATCAAAGAAGCATAGAGAACTGATCCGAGCGTGCAGAGATCGATTGATATGGTCAGAGCTGGTCATATATCAGAGTATCCGGTTAGAGATTCTGTTCTGTATGTGAATAACCGCTTAGTAGTGCCAGAGATTTCAGATTTGAGACGACAGATCATGTCGGAGGCACACTGTAGTCGGTTGAGCATTCATCCTGGTGGCAGGAAGATGTATAACGACTTGAAGACACAATTCTGGTGGAAGCAGATGAAGACAGACATTGCAGAATTTGTGTCTAAGTGCCTGAATTGCCAGCAGGTGAAGGCAGAGAGAGAAAGAAGCCCGGAGGTTAATTCAGAGTTTGTCTGTTCCTGAATTGAAATGGGATCACATTTCCATGGATTTCGTGACGAAGTTACCTCGATCATCCCGGGGTTGTGATTCGATTTGGGTCATCATTGACAGATTGACCAAGTCTGCCTGCTTTATTCCCTACAGAATGACCTATCGACATGATCAGATGGCAGAGTTGTATGTCAGAGAGGTCGTCAGATTGCATGGTGTGCCGAAGTCGATCGTATCAGACCGTGATCCACGATTAACTTCTCATTTTTGGCACAGCTTGCAGCAGGCTTTAGGTACGACTTTACACCTGAGCACTGCTTATCATCCCCAGACAGACGGACAGTCAGAGCGGACTATCCAGACTTTAGAGGATATGTTGAGAGCTGTAGTACTAGACTATGGTACTAATTGGCAAGATTCATTGCCGTTGTGTGAATTTTCATACAACAATAGCTATCAGACGAGCATAGAGATGGCACCATTCGAAGCTTTATACGGAAAGAAGTGCAGATCTCCGTTGTACTTGGATGATATCTCTGAGGTACCAGAGTTAGGGCCTGAGATGATTCGTGAGATGACCGAGAAAGTGAAGATCATTCAGAAGCGAATGAAGACGGCACAAGATAGGCAAGCGAAATACGCCAATATCAGACGCAGACCGTTAGTATTCGAACAGGGAGACAGAGTATTTCTGAAGATTTCACCTTTCAGAGGCGTTGTCAGATTTGGCAAGCGTGGGAAGTTGTCTCCTAGATACGTCGGTCCGTATGAGATTCTTGAGAAGATTGGCGATCGAGCTTACAGACTTGCTCTTCCTCCTTCACTGTCCGGGATACATGACGTATTTCATGTATCGATGCTGCGCAAATATTTGCCGGATGATTCTCATGTCATTCAGCCTGACGAAGCCAAGCTAGATCAGACCTTGAGCTACGTTGAAAGACCGATACAGATTCTTGATCGGAAAGAAAAGAAGCTCAGGACAAAGACTATTCCGTTAGTGAAGATTCAATGGAGTCGTCATGGCATCGAGGAAGCAACTTGGGAGACGGAGTTTGAGATGAGACAGAGGCATCCCGAGTTATTTTTATGATGTGAGTCTTTCTTCCCGTTGTGACTGTACAGTTTTGTATATACTTGCATGACTTATTGCTTGCGAGTTCGAGGACGAACTCCTGTCTAAGAGGGGGAGAAATGTAAGGCTTGAGAATTGTCAATTGACATTGATGTTAGACTTGTATAGATAAGAATGCATGAATTATGAGATTTTGGAGCAGCAGGGCCGAAGCCACACCGCACCTGCGGTGTTAGAGATACAGCACCCGCGGTGCATTGAGAAGAAATTAGTGAAATTGTGCGAACAGACACCGCACCCGCGGTGTTAGCAAGACCGCCCCCGCAGTGTGAGACCGCACCCGCGGTCATGTAAGGACCGCACCTGCGGTCTAGGTGCTACATTTTTGGATGAACTCGCCGTGAGCACAGCGCACCCGCGCTCCTGAGCTACCGCACCCGCGGTGCTGCATGCGAAGTGCCACCTTCAATTTTTATGTTGACACATGGCATGCTATATAAATACCTAAGCTGCTGAGTCTTCATTTTATTCAGACTGGAAGAGAGAACCGAGAGCAAGCCTTGTTCCTTCAAGATTTTCCATTTTAGATTCGAGATTGTGCAAGATTTGTTAATCTGATTTTAAGTCCGAGTCCGGATTATTGATCCTTGCATCGTTGGCTACGAAAGGATGTAAGTTTGATATAATTTCAGCATGGTTCGAAACATATGTGTTGGAGAATTTATAATTTTGTTGAAGATATGTGTTCTTGATAGTATGAGCTTGATATATTCACTACCGAATCGAATTATGGATGTCATATGCTATGGGTTCGATTTTCCAGCATACATGGATCGAGTATATGCAGATTTCAGATTATATATGGATGTGTTGATGAGATTAGGAATGAATTATGATTGTGTATTATTGTTGGAGTTGATCGGTATTGCGAGATTACGCCGTTATGCCGTCAATTTGTACCGAGACTGATTATTGATTATTCCAAGACTTGCTTGAGTGGTGTTTTGATATAGAACATTTGTATATTGCCATTTCAGATTTGAAGTGAGGTTTGACATTTGATTCGAGATCTTGACAGACAGTGCGACAAGAAAGGTATAATTCATGTGGTCACGGGATTGCACAACTCGATTCAGATTTGATACGAGTTTCCCTAAATCACATACTAGATTGTTATTACATTTGATTATGTAATGCCTTGTTTATTGATTTATATTCGAGTCCTGAGATAGGAGAGATTGGCAGACTTGCCAAAACTAGACGTTTCGGTGTATCGACGCATAGGAGCAGATTTCCTATATGTGTAGACCCTCGATACAGAGTTGACCGAAGTCTAGGAATAAGACGTACCGTTGCCCCGAGTGGTTGGGTAGGTAATAGACCGTCTTATTCACACCGGGATCCCTAGATTAGAAAAGAGTCGAGTCAATATTTGAATGTTGAATATAGATTTGTATTCTACTACATGTGTAGATTTATATTCATGTTACTTGATTTATGCTATGCGTTTGTATATGATGTTTACATTGCATGCATCCATGTTTTATAGTGGGATATGTTCTCACCGGAGTTATCCAGCTGTTGTCGTGTATGTATGTGTGCATGGCAACAGGTGGGGCAGGATCTGGGTCTCGAGCTAGATGAGAGATAGACGATAGCGTGGAGATCACGGGCGTTGAAGATTTCTAGTGTTTTCCTTTTGACTTGTATTACTTATGTTTGTAGTTGTTATTTGAACACTAGTGTATGTTTCTACGAACAGACTTGTATGTACATTACGTTGTTTAATTTCTATCGAGATATGTTATGCTTTAGTTGATACATTTGAATTAAAGTTAAAAGCAAAATTTTGACCCACATTTTCGAACAAAGATCCAATTAAATCCCAAAAGAATAGAGTTAGAGCCCGGGTCCCCACAATTTTGGTTTTGGAAGGCCGTGGCATGACCGCACCCGCGGCAGTGCAAGGACCGCACCCGCGGTGTGCACCGCACCCGCGGTAATTGTAGCACCGCACCCGCGGTGTTCGTGCATTGAATTTTGTTGGATTGCCGTGAGCTTAGCGCACCCGCGGTGCTTGTGTGACCGCACCCGCGGTGTAAGTATGGGCGAGATATTTAGTTGCTTTTTGGGAGTTGTTGGCCATTCCATACCTTATCTCTTATCTTCTTTTCGAGATTTCCTCTCTAGGGCAAGGGTTTTCTCCATTTTCAATTGCTTCCTACCTTTGATTCTTGGCTTTGTTTGGATTTTCGACTAGAGATCGACGTTCTACGTGGTATAAGGAAGCTTAGGTAAGATTTTGGTGCTATTCTATTAAGGTTTTGAGTTAAGGGTTGACTTGGGCTTGTTGTTTGAGTTGATTAATGGATTATTTGACTTGTACTTGTGGATATAGAGTTGATATTGGTGTTGTTTATGGATTATTGTTGTAGGTGGTGTACCAAGAGTTAGTTTGGAGGTGTTCTATTGGTTTGTAAGTGGAATTTCATCCTTTTTGCTCACATGATGATATATGTATTGTGTTTTAAAGGTTTCAAAGTGTTATTCCCTTCCATTGATCCATTGTTATGTATTGATTTCATTGATTATCTATTGGAGGCATTGTATGTTTCACTATTGTTAAAAAGGGAATACAAGAGATATTATGAGATTGTGAAATGACGGCTTTAAATGATATTCAGAGTTCAAATGTTTTATTGGATTGATTGAATCATAGTCAGAGCATTGCATGCAATTAGTTGATCAACGCCTATAGGCTTATATCCCTCACAGTTATCGATTTATATCGATGGGATATTTGCACCCACAGTCATAGATACTATTGATATCAATCCAACCAGAGAAAAGAGAAATACCATCGTATTGTTATCCTATTGATATGCTATTGCTACAGTTATTGCTACAGTATTCATGTTTCAGAGTTGATGGTATTTATGATTTCAAAGTCATGATTTACAGAGTATACTATGTATCATTGCTATGTTAGAGTTCCACTTGCTGAGATTTATTCTCATTCCAGTTTATTCATGTGATGCAGATCAGAGTGGTGACCCTGGACGTTGACTGTGGATAGGGGTCATATGCATGCACCGTTAGAAGGAAGATTATTTTGTATCATTTTGGGACATGATCATAAGAATGATTCTTTTGTATTTTGTATATCATTTGAATGATCATGTATTTGTTTTGTAAACATTTTTATGAAATGTATTTTGAAACTCCTTCCATATTTTAAAGAAAATTTTAAA